>NC_056740.1:284163288-284200788 GCF_019279795.1 Protopterus annectens
TTTGTTCTGTTCCTCATAAAATCTGTGGTTTCTGTAGGTTTGTTTTATAAATAACTGTAATGATCAGAGTTATAGATTACTTTTATTTTAGAAATGCATGTAGATGCTCTTGTTTTGTCAGCTGCTCAAGTTAACAGTACTAATTTTAAAAATGTATCCCTTCTTTGACAGGTTCCCAGCTGTATTGTGTGGCAATTTTATATTTTTGCATCACATTTTTGGTCCGTTTTTCATAAAGGTGTGGTTTTCTGGCAAATTAGTGGCAAATCATTAAAGACTGAAGTTAGAAAATAATGGCAGACATTTGAGTTTCAGATTTCATACTCTTCAGAAAATTCATACTAATGCAAGACCTACTACTAGTCTATTATCTTTCTAAGTTTATAAGAGCAATATTTAAAAATTGTTCTTATTTTTGGGCCTGTGTCCCACTTCTGTGTATGGCTTTGTCCAGATTTCTTGCTCTGAGGTTGAGAGGTATGAGCCATCACCATCAGCCAGAGACATTTCAAATTGTGTCATACTTGTTGCACACCACTCCCCACTGTAGTGGCTTTGGATGTGTCCAAGCAAGGCAAGGAGCAGTTATGCAGTGTAAGTATGCAGAGTATTCCCTCATCCAAGGTAAACCACAAGTACGACTGTGGCTTTTCATCTGTCCTTGATTTTGCAGAATGTTCTGGTTTTCTGTCATATTTTTACACTGTTGATTTATGCTTCTTATTATTCAGAAAATGCATGCCGTTGCAGTGCCCTCTTGCTCTGTGTTTAAGTAGCAATGCTTTAATGACCATCAAGTAAGCTTGTCGGAGATTGTTAAGATGCAAGTAAGCTTTAATAAGCATACTGTTAAAGAATTACCAACATTGAAAGCCTTTTTGTTATTGCCATGCAGAGAATATTTACATAACTAGATAACATGTAAGCCTTAAGTATTGAAATGCATATGACAGCATTTGTAATAAAGGACAGGATTACAGTATTTTCAGAAGCTCCTTACATGTGTTGGAGACTTGTAGTCATCTTTGCAGGCTTTACCCGTAAACTAAATGGAATGCCAATCTATCATGTGTGGTCCATAACTTGTGCAGTAATCCTTTAAGCAATTTAACTTGAGCTTGTTTCTTGTTTGCTGTTCATTTTTTACTTTGATCATGTCTTCCCTATGAAACAAGTAGAGAGTTGTTGACAGGCAGCAGGTCTTTTTTGGATAAGAAACATTTTTACAAGTGGGGGTATTACAGAGATTGCTACATTCAGCATGTTACTTGGTAATTTTATAAAGCTGAATATAAATTATAATTAGAACTGCTTTTGACTGGCATTCCAGTAATGTATTTAAAAAGTAATTTATGTTTTCATGCCTCACAACCTTTCTGTTTCCATCTAGATATTAAGTAAGTTGTCATGTAGCCAATGCATTGACATATTTTTTTCTTAATTGGACTCTTATAATGATGGTTTGGCACCCAGGGCAGCGTATTTAATTAAAGTTCCAGTTGTTGTGGTTTTGAGCATAGCTCCACCCCTTTTAGCTGGCCACACCTCTTCCATTGGCTCCACCCATTCAGCTGTCTCCTGCAGCCCCCCTTTAATTTGAAGTCACCAGCCACCACTGCTAGATGCAGAGAAGAATTGAGAAGCAATGTCACTCTGCAGCCCACATACAGTGTTCATCACAAGCCTAGTTTATGTACTCTACTAGTAGTCGCCTGCAATCAGATATAAAACAGATGTCAGCCGTGGCATGTGTGATAAATACTGTGATCTGTAGTGTGTGTAAGACTAGATAGGTAGGGATTCTAATGGGTTCTAATCTCATGCCAGCCCAATTGGTGTGTGTGTGTGTGTGTGTGTGTGTGTGTGTGTGTGTGTGTGTGTGTATGTGTATGTGTGTGTGCATCTCACTGCATAATAAATGGGAATTCCAAATTTCAATGGGTCTGCCTTTTTGGCCCTTGCAGGTGCTGCTGGCTTCCACAAGGCCTGCTGATGTCATGTACCTTAACACTACCAACTGCCATTGTACTATTAGACTTCAGCTGTGGCATGTGCTGTACATACTTTGATCTATAGTGTGTAAGACTAGATAGGTAGGGGTTATAATCTCACTCCAGCCCCCTTTGTGTTTGTGCATCTCCCTACAAAATAAATATGATCACCACACTGACTTAGAAAGAGGTAGGACTTTGCAGTATTTTGGTTGTAGCAGGTGATGTGCACCTCCAAAGTCCTGACCATAACAAGGCCTGCTGATGTCATCTCCCATAGCACTACCTAAAGAGATGCTAATAGTACACTTCAGCTGTGGCATGTGCATTAAGTACTGTGAGCTGTAGTGTGTATTAGATTATTATTAGATAGGTAGGAGTTCTAATCTAATTTCAGTCAACTTGGACTGCATCTGCTGTGCAGTATTCTGTACATATTAATTGATAGTGGTACTATTTTCACTGTAGCCGGGTGTGTGGATGTTACAGCATTTTACATCAGCATATGGGATCATATGATCATTGTACATTAGTAGCCTAATGGGCCTAGGTCCCATAAAATCCTAGTCATGTTCTTACCCTTATTTACAAACAATACTGCCCCTGTCCACAAGGGACACATGCAGAAGTCCTGTGGTGACATGGCAGTCATTCAGGCAATCATACAGACCGCATCTGAGGAGGGTCAATGAGGTGCACTGTTTGCCATTAGGTGGGAGTCTGTTTCAAGGGTTAGTGAAAGTGTTACTGTGCAAATGACTGCATCTTCCAAGGTAGGGACTCCCTCCAGTGAGTGGAGTTTTGTGTTGGCATTCCTAGCGTGTAGCAGCATAATCGTGATGTCATTTGAGGATGTAGTTTCCTCTATGGAATGTTTTCCCATGAGACACCACCTATAACATACACTATGGGGATGTTGGTGGCCTTAGACACTACACAAACTCCCAGGGGTGACAGATGAACACCATACATTGAGGTCTGTTGAATAAGTCATTCCACACTGATATGTACTGTGTCACCTTACAATGGCACCACATGATAAGCCAATTATTGACTTCAATAATTTTCCGTGTGTATTAAGCCATCATCCTAGGTGAAGGTGTAAGCCAGCTGAAGGCTATGAGTATACCCGCTGGAAGCACAGACTCTGTAAACTCAGTCATATGTCTGCATACTGTCCATTAAGATATGTCCCAAGTTGTATACACCAACAGGAACTATGACATCATCATAACGCCAGCTGATGTTGACAGACCTGTGTGCATGTGTGGTATGGCATATCCTGGCACCTCACAGGTAGCTGTGACTCTTCCCATATGTAGCCTAGTGAGAGGGACATCAATGTATCACATAATGTAATCAACTATGAATAATAGGTCTGAGTTTATGTTTTGCCTCAGGTGTTAGATCAGTGAAACAGTAGTGCATGTGCTATTATATGTACTGTGTTCTGCAGAGGTATGAGTATATGTACTGAGCTTGCAACTGGGTTTCTGAGGTGACTGTTCTTGGAGTATGCGTCCGGTAAGGAGCTCCACACATGCAGTTGTGTGTGATATGTGTGTGAGTGGAGTACGTGGTGAGGTGTGCATGTTGTTAAACTGCTCACTGTCATATGTACTGACTGGTGTGTGAGGCAGCATGTAATCAAGGATTGTTATATAGTTACACCTCTCATGTTTTGTTTGTGTGGCATAGCAGTATAGGGCCAGGGACACTTTCCACATCTCCACAGTTGTCACTGATAATGCCATCAGCAACAGAGTCTTGATTGTTTATACGTCACATCAGGCCTTCATTAGGCAGTGGTCTGACAGATGCTGAAATGTGACATGTTATCACCTTTATGTAGTTATCCTAAGGTAACGCAGCACCTGACAGTGTGCCATAACATGGTTGAGTGAGTACAATGCTTTGTCAGGCATGTGGCCCTTGGAGTAACCATAATCCCGTTATTAGGCATGGTCGTAATAGCATACCTACAAATGTGGCAATGTACAACTCCAGCAAAGTTAGGGTTATGCTGCTACCCCCTTGGGGTTGACAGCCTCAAAACACACTGTCTGTAGATACTCCTTGCAGTGAAAATGTGGATGTCTGTGCATGCACAAAGAACTTGTTCAACTCTGCAGTCATTACTCTGGCCTTGCTAGTCTACACTGCCTGTCAAGCAACCAGACAGCACACTGGATATTGTGTGACATGATGTGGGAACACAGACATGTGTTCTGGTTACATAAATGTACAGTATGACATGCATAGGACATGTGTGGGTAAACACACTTTGGCCAAAGGTGGCCACTCCTCTGCAGTAGGCCTCAGATCCATGTCATGCAGATGTGTATCATGAAGCTGTTGAAGGTCAGGCTGCATGAACTGCTGTGAAATTATCACCCAACAGGGATCACTGCCACTGTGGTGCTTGTTCAAGCAACCATGGATGTCTATGTCACCGGACATTGAATATCACGTTGTGATGCTTCACCATCCACTCAGTATCCTACTGAAATCCTAAGAACCTTGGAATGCAAGGCATAATACATGCCAACTGTAATGATTGCTCTGATTGCTACTCAAGACATCTACCTGGAAAAGGGTATGTCAAGGCTATAGAGCCTTGCATGATGTGGGACAACTATGTGGATGAACAAACAGTCTGTGGTCTGCTCCTCATGTGGACCTTGGTACTAATGTTTTGCTTTTGGTTTGAGAACAAAGTGTAGGAACATGGTATCCCAGGAGACAGTGGTTGTGGCGAGATCAGCAGCAGCAGTAGTAGCAGGCACCAACAATTCAGAGGACTCTCCTCTTGTCAACATTCTTCACAAGGTAATTGTGTCATCGCAGTACATACTGCTTGAGTGGTGTGCAGCTGTAGAATAATTGTGTAAACGCTCCCACTGTATCTTTCCCAGGGTGTATGTATGACTCTCCCCCAACACTGTTTGCCTATGTTCTGTACAGACACAGACATGTTGGATGACTATCTTCTTGAAAACCATGATGGAATTAACTTCAATACATAGTTGGCCACAGGACAAGTAGCATGCAGTGACAAGCAGTGTTCCCAGATGTCTTAGTAGTGCTACATTTAAAGCCATGAAAAGACTTATGGAAATGATCAGTAACAATGTAGTACACCTGAAGATACTGGCCCAAACCCAACTTGTTTTGTTCAAGGTCAGGTCATGCCTACCCTAAGCAGTGGACCTCACTGAGTGTTAAAGTAAGCGATGGATAAGAGGAAAATAACTCACCCCACCTACCATAGCCTGAGAAGGCATTTGACAAGATTAGGCCATCAGGCATTGGTTATATACAAACTATTATGTCAGCTGTTGGATAGCCAAGTCTCTGACACTCGTGTGAGAAGATAGAATTGTGTAGGCCAGCGCTACAATGAAGCCAGTCACCTGTGGACTTCCCACACACATCATTCCTGGGACTACCCCTCCTAGCCATTCCCTTCTCTGCAGTCACAGCCACAGTCAGTGACCTCAGGCTTACTACATTTGCAGATGATTGCAAATAAGGAGGTGTCACTGAATCCCACATAGAAACAACAGTTATCCAGGATAGGCTAATGCACATATTCAATTGCTGTCAGAGCCATTGACAAATACTATATGCCAGGGAATTCACAATACTATACTTTTGGCAATCATCCACCCCTTGGAAAATATTATATTGTCTGCACACCTCCAACAGTTGACCCATTAGTCAGGGACTTATGGACACAGAGAGTGATCTAGCCTTTGGCTTTCACTGGTCGGTAAGATGTGGGGATTCATGCACTGTTGCGCAACCTATAGAGAAAAGTATGGCATGTAAATCCCAGAATGTCATTGTTACACTGTATGTGGCACTCATCACACCTATCATTGAGTGAAATTCCACCCTTGGTATGTACGTGCACAGGCATATCTTTTACACCTGTAACAGCCAGAGAGGTCCCACAGTAACCTAAAATGCAGACAGTGTCAATGCCATAACTGTGTATTTTATCTCCTACATGCTTTGGAGGGGAAGTGTATGACTGCCATGCAGGGAGGTGTCAGATCCCACTGTGTACCACCTGAACATCCAAGAAGGGACTAGTATGAGAAGTACCTGTTCCACACAGCTGCACCTTGACTGTGATATAAATAGGACATGCTGGAGAGACAGGTATGTAACCCTGACACTACACACTATATGTAACAGACTCCTCATCCATGTGAAGCACGCTTCCACAGTAACACACATCATGTGCAAGTTACACAATGGGACGTGGAACAAGGCAATCATAACTGGTTTAGGACAAATATCTGTAATGGATACAGGGAAATTGTAGATGTGTCATCTCTAAGCCACAGCTTGTAGAAGTGTCAGCTCCTAGAACCCTGCTTTCACTTATCAAGTGTACCACACAGTGTCAGAGATTACAGATGCATGAGTAGGCTGCCTGAATCCACTGTCCCTGGCCTGCTAACCTGTGATACACATATGAACCTATGGAGCTATGCAGCTATAATGCTTTACCTTTTGAAGACATTTGCTTCTGTGCTGACATTCCATCGTGTGCTCTGATGTTTATGAGTTTATTGTAGCTGTGTAGCCATATATGTGTCCCACACAATCCTGAATCTAAAACATAAACAGTTCTATGAGACACTGTCATGCCTCTTAACCTCTTAGAGCAAGAAATCTGGACAAAGCCATAAATAAAAGTGGGACAACAACACAAAAATAGGGACAATTTTTAAATATTGCTCTTAGAAACTTAGAAAGCTGATAGAATAACACATTTTGCATTATCATGAATTTTTTTGAAGAGTATTAAGTCTGAAACTCAGTTGTCTGCCATTATTTTCTAACTTCAGTCTTTAATGATTTGCCACTGATTTGCCACAAAACCAAATTTTATGAAGACTGGACCAAAAATATGAGGCAAAAATCTGGACATTCTGTGAAAATCTGTAGAGTTGAGAGGTATGGACTACATTCAGTGTGTAAGTATACAGCCATTACAACATCATCCAACTTAATGTACACAAAATAATATGGTTTACTCATTACAAATGGCAGCATACAATATCTGTCAGTGACCAGTGAAAGTGGCATGTCAAAGGCAACAATGGATTAAACAAATACGTAGTAATTTAGGTAGTCACCCTGTGCATCAGACACATAGCTTCCTTCCCCTGCATCGATGACAAGGATGACAGGGATGTGGCACAGGTATCATCACTTGCACAGGGTGCTGTGTGTTGGTACAGGAGGCCTAGACTGACCCAATAGGTTGGCACGTCTGTGTGTGTGTAAATCAGGAAGGGAAGCAGGCAAAATGGACCATGGAAATGTGCTGTGTGTGTGTGCAAGTGACCTGACTGTGACAATGGTGTGTGAGTGTATGCATGAACACAGTCAAGCTCAGTGCTAGCCCTACATGTGTACATGTCGGACAGCTTTGAACCATGCATGGTAGAGCTGACAGTTTACCATCTTCAACCCTGAACACAGGAACTGGCAATGCAGGAGTTGTACTGGCGCCTTCATGCCTAAGGTCAGAAGTGGCACTACTACCTGAGGGTGACTGCTGTCTGCTGGGACTGTGTTCTCCATGGCAATACCCAGGACCATGAGCCCATGGCTTGCCAAATCTTGGTGTGGACAGCACACTCACCTCTTGGGTGCTGTATGTACTGCCACTACGGGAGTGTAATTGAGCATGGCCATGTGGACTCTCAGCAGATGTAGTTGCTGACCTACATCCATGAGTCTGATGCTCAATTCCAACCAGACGTTCCATCACAGACAATGACTGTTCCAAGACAGATATTCTGCGATCTCTCTCAGACTAATGTCTTTCCACTGTGTCAGTTAACCCATCCAGACTATCAGCAACACAGTGGAGGCAGTCACGGGTGTCAGACTGTGCTGCATTCATAACCCTGAGCATTCATCTGGAGTTACTTTCGGTACATGCCTGTGCCTCCATGATGGCCCTAAACATATGCCAAGTGACATGTGGTGAGACACCCAAAACAGGTGGTGGAACGACAGCAGGCCTCCTATGAGCACCCCTATCAATCCACCTGCGTAGATCCTCACCATCTCTTTGGCTATGGCCAGTATCAACACTCACGGCAGCCATAATAGCCATACTTTCCTGTTCAATGTCCCCACCCTCTGACTGTCCAATATCTGTGGCCTCAGGAGACTGGTATGCATAAGCATGCTGACTGTTTATGGTGATAATGAGGGCAGAAGAGGGATGTCAACCTCTGTGAGAGATTCGGTCCCTGCAACCCCCACCTGTGCCTCACTTTGGCCACCATCATCATCAGAGTCTGAAGAGACACTGACATCAGGTTGTGAAGGGGACAGAGACCAATCCCCCTGGTCACCTGTGGTAAAAAGGAAAAGCTGTACATTAATACCTGTACTACTCTTCTCTGCAGTAATATCTTGCAATTTATGTTAAGCTGTACACAATGCTGTCAGTATTACAGACTTGATTAACCCCCAACCTCATATACCAGGACACGAGGACATTATTTTCTAAGAAAACTCTGTAGTTACTTGTAAAGAATAAGCTCCTTAATCAAGAATCTCATGAGCAGCAGTGATGTACACTGTTGACATTTGGAAAAACTCTGCACTGTTGACACATATGGTAATCTGTAATGCCCTGCAAATACTGCAAATGTATCAGCGTGGTCTCAACCACAAGGCATAGGTATGACTCTAAACCATGCTCTGTTGGAAAAAAATCTGTGAAGTTGGCAATCATGCAGACAGTACACCAATCCAGCCGGCAGGCCTGTGATGACACTTTAGTGAATACATTGCACTAAATCTACATCACCAGGAGCAGGACCATGGCTACATCTGATTCCTGATGGTCCTGTGAAAATTTGAGGGAGAGGTAATGTAAACAACAACACAGGTTGCACTATAACAGGCTAATATGTCCAAATATCTCACATTTACAGTACATACTATATTAATTGGCATGTTGGTCATAATCTGAGCATGAGATTCAAACTGCAACTAAATGCCCCCCCCCCATAAAAATACCTGACATCCATATAAAACTATGTACACCCTGACACACTGAATGCTACAGTATTCCAGTGCTGATCCAACTAAGCATACCTGGATGCTCCTCTTGCAAGGAAACGGTGAAACCTACATCCACGACTTACAATGTGATGGATACCTGGGAGATGTCCTGTGTTCCTAGATTTGCCAGGAATTCTTCAGTGACTGACAGTGGTTGTCCACTGCAGGCCCTCCACCAATGATATCACAATCCCTGGCCATATCTGCTACATCTCTATATGCAGCACTGATCATATCAGTGGCACAGTGTTGCACCTGCTCATATGTCCTGCTCTGGTGACTGATGGCATTCACATAGCAAACCAGGTCAGCCCACAATGCTGCCTGCTCTTCCCTGTTTGGCCTCCCCCTGGACAGCAGGAGTTGATGTTGTTGACACAAGGCATCCAGGAGAATTTAACTTTCTCAGTCAGTAAAAGGGGCCCAGCATCTGGGATACATATTACCTGAAAGACAACAAAATGGAAACACATGTCAGGATCACATACATGTGAGTATAGTATGTAGCGATACAGCTCTAACAGATGCCTACCAGTGGTCACTGCTTGGTTACACATCTCATACTCAACACCATGCAAACATAGTAAAGGTGTGGATGTGCCATCACAGATACTGTTGTGTGATCATACACCCAACACAGGAGTCCATTAAATTGTGGCCCTTAGGTGTAACCCCCCTTATAATATTTAAAAGCAGAAGTGCCACAGAAATGGCAGTGTAGTATTACCACTACTCCCGAGGGAAATTTCCAGGATACTGATATATCTAATTAACAAAAAGAATTCTATCTCTACTGTACTCTAGTTCCTCTGTAGTAGTAACACATCTGCAGATCAATTATGTCATCAGTAGTGTTCCAAGAAAGGCTTACTGATGTAATCCCCATTCCCCCTAAGTATATTGAAACACGTGCATCATGTTGGAAACAAAATGATTACATACCTGATGGAGTACAATACTCATCTGTTGAAAGGTACAGATATATAAATGTACCGATGAGTTTACCCTGTGAAGGAACTCATACACAGTATTTCCCCTAGCAAGCTATTTGCCTTTTTAACATGGTTCTCTATTAGCAAGCAATTGCCTCTGAACCAATCTGTGTTTCTGAAATGCTAACTGCAGCCAACACAGCTGATCTGCAGTATAATCAGCCAATCCCATGCAACCACTGAACAAGATATAAGGCCTCAATGTAGATTACAACTCCTTTCTCATATGTTGGGTTGGAAATTACTGGGGGACAGATACTATGTCATGACAGAGAGAATGTCTGTAGCAGCTACTATTTACATAAAAATGTGTGTGCTACAGGCTGAAGCTGAAGGTGATGCTGCATGCAATTGGCATAGGCAGAGAGAGTGAACACTTTGCAGGACAACACACTTTAAGAGTAAGCATGTGACCTGTGGCAACTTTGTTGTCTAGGTAGAGCCAGATTGACAGTACCCACCCCACTGGGAAGTAAGGTATGTGTGTCAGGTAAGTGTATCAGCCAAGAGTATACGTAACACAATACAAGGCAAAATGCTTGGTGTGTCCTAGAAAAAAGTAAGTGTACATTAACCATGATGTCACACAGTTGAACAACTGCCAAATCATGTGTTATGTTATGATAGTCCCCTGTTAGGTGCGTGCTGGCAACTCTTGCATTTATCTCAGCCTCCATTTATGTATGTTACGTGTGCAGCTGTGGTTGTCTGTGATATCACCAGCAAAACACTGTTGGCTGCATTGTGATATTACTGGGCCAAAATTTCAGTAGACACTTCAACACCCCCTGGGAATTCAGGCTACAGTGTTGTACTAGGACTAGGTGAGAGGGGTCCTATATGTAGGTCTTTCCCCTCTATTATATAGATTCAGACATTCCAACTGTACTGCTTTGGGTGGGTAAACAGGTGATGAGACAGACATATATATAACAATTTATAATACTGATGTCCACACAGATGTATTTTCATTGCTAGTGCATTAGCCCACTAGACCGCTAGACGCAGCTGTACTTGAACCCAGGACCATGTGTACCAAAAAGTAATGGTCTCAATGCATTTTACAGACTGAGCTACAGAGTCAATGTTACAGGGGATGAATTTTTACATGTTGTAGTGATCATTCCACAGTTATCTGCTGTTAAATACTGCACTTACATCTATTATTATGTGCATGGCTTTAGAGTGCTGTATTTGTATATCAGAGTCCCAGGCAAAATCCTATTTTCCATTAATGTTTTATCAGTTATGTTCTTACATGTTGTAGACATAATTGCAGGGTTACCTGCTATCAGATACCTCATTTACGTCTAAGCTTATCTGTGTGCCTTTATAGTGATGTTTTTCTGTACTAGTGTACCAGTTACAGTACTAATTTTTTTATTAATTTCTTAGCTGATTTGCATGGTGTAGTGTGATGGAATGTGCAGCAGTATTTAAACATACTTAATGAGGGGAACTTCAGCATTAGTATGTTTCGCTTAAAATACCTATGTTCATTCGCAGTTGTGTGGCTTAGCAGGATGATCCATTGTTCTGCAGGTGCGATTGTTGTGGGTTCAAAATAGGGTGCAGTTGTGCTTTTTGAATGTGATTAATATTGCTACAAAAGCATATATCAATAAAGTGCTATTTAGCACAGCTAAGAGTTGTGGCGCCCTGTGCTGCATCATGCAACAACTCTTTAAAGAAAAGAAAAATGGGGAGATAGGACAGTGGTGAGATGGGGTGTAAGCAAGGGGAAACATAGTGGAAGGCAGGTATGGTGTAGGAAAGAAGCATAGCCATCCATTTGTTCAACAGCAACAACTGTGCACATTCACAGATTTTTTAGCTGAATTTGGACTGTCACCCCCAGACAGGGATGACAACAACATAACTGTGTTATCAAGCCAATTGGACAAAATTAAGTGTGTCCACAGGAAACGAGTACAAAATGGAGAGCAATGTAGGAGATGATTTTTTTTTTGGGACAGGCGCCCATTTTTTTAAGATGAGAGTGGAATGTTGGGGAAGGGACATAGATACATGTGGAGGTGAGGAAGCTTTTGCAGACAGACAAGACAGACAAGACAGCAGACAGAGTTGGTGTGTGACACAAGAGGGGGGTGAGCACCTTGGATAGGGAGGGTATTGCGGAATCCCAATCCCATGGACATCCACACGGTAGCAGTGCAACTCAAGTCCTCATCCATAGGACTGTCAGCACTACTCCTTCACTGCCCCTGTAGTGGCAGTGGTGGAAGCTGGTATCTGGGGTGAGGCTGGCCCTCCAGGATGATGAACATGCTCTCCATCTGGCACAGATATGCATCGACAGTTTGGTGGAGCACCCTACGCACAATACCTGGCAGTTCTTGACAGGTGACAAAATCACCTCCTCCACCTCCATTCCCAGAGGAGGGCCCAGCCCCAGTCTGTGGGGTAGAACTACCCAACCCCACAGGTAGTGCAGGGGTAGCAGAGGGATCACCACCAGGCTGTGGCCCAGATGTAAGGTAAAATAAGTAATAACCAAACAAATGTTAGCATTAACATAATGGAAGATAATATTGATTAATAAAATACATACTAAGGTATATTATGAGGAATATAACAATAGATAACATAAAAGTAACTAAGTTAACAGCAAACCAGTATGAAATAATACATAAAGCCAACATAAGTTAGTTTAAAATAATATATTAATATCAAATTAAAATAATAAATAATATTAATAAATTAAATAAGATAAGGGGTGGGGAGAGAGAGAAAATGTATTGTTAGTAATCTCGCAGATTATATTACTACACAAACAAATAATACACACTCCTACAGGTGTGCAGTGTCAGTGACTTCATTTCTTGTATAGATGATGTATGTACATAACTCTCAACCTGTTAGCATGGGACAGTATTGGCCAAGCACTAACAAATGCAGGTACACCACTACAGGGCACTGTTTTACATAGTGTGCTCAGACATTACTACTGTGGTGTTCTGTAAATGGATTTACAAATAAATTGCATTCCAAGCAATGTCATGTCTCTGCTAATCAAAGGCCAGTAATATGGGGCACTAGTCATTTCATTCTGCAAAAGCATGACAGTTGGGAGGTATGTATCATGTACACTAAGTACACTAGACAGCTGGTTATTTGTGAGCTGGCTGCCATGGGATTAGAGCCCAGAATCAGTGACTGCAGAAATTATGCACACTTTATTTCAGTATAATGAATTCTGAAAACACTAGCCCCTTTAAGATATTTCTTGCAACATTTTGTGTGAATTCTACATTTACACAAATGCATAGCTGTGTGTGGTATCACATTGGAAACCAAATGCAGTGCACACATGCATAATGAGCACTTTAGTTGCCTGCAGTAGTAACCAAAGCACCATCTCCCTTTACACTCTAATGATTGATGTCACATGGAATTGGCCAGTTACACACACATATGGGTGCTGAGGTCATTTGTTGACCTATACCCTGTTCATTCAGTGCATGCTATCTACAGCATATTTTGGGAAAATTATCAGAAATCAAACTTGGCCCCTAATCTGGGTATTGCACTACATTTATGTCTGACATTTCTTGGTGCACTATTTAATAGTTAATATGTAACAGTTGACTGGTGTCTGAATGGAACACACATGCAGCGAATACTGGAATAATAACTTATTTGAAAGATTACTTATCAAAGCACAATCCTGTTGTAAACTTTATTGATAAAATGTTCCTTTAAATCTGGCATTTAGACACATGGATAGCAGTCCAGGACTTCACTTTAACTTACCCGTATATCATGTTCATTGCCTAGGTGGAATATACAGCAGTATTTCAGACATAATGGGTGGAACAGAGCCTTGAACCTTATTCTGGGTAATGTACTGCATTTATTTCATACAGTATTTGCTGCATTCGTTATTGATGTATACTTAACAGTTGACTGCTATCAGATTAGAAGACACATGCACTGAATACAGGAATACTGAATACCTATTTGAAAAGATTACTTATCAAAGCACACTTCTTACTTAAACTGTATTGAAAATCAGTGGCGGCTGGTAACTTCAAATCAAAGGGGGGTTGCAGGAGATAGCTTAATGGGTAAGGTCAATGGGAAGGGGTGTGGCCAACTAGAAAGGGGAGGAGCTATGTTCAAAACCACAAAAACTGTAACTTTAATTAAATACGCTGCCATGGTTGCCAAACCGTCATTATGAGAGTCCAATCAAGACAAAATGAAGTGTAGAAGAAAAAACTATTTCAACGCATTGGCTGTATGACAGCTTATTTAATATCTAGATGGAAACAAAAAGGTTGTGAGGCATGAAAAAGTAAATTACTTTTTAAATACATTACTGGAATGCCAGTCAAAATCAAGTATAAGATAAACAAGCAGCACCCAACTCAAACCACTTCTCCTTGCACTGCAGTTCTAATTATAATTTATATTCAGCTTTATTAAAGTACCAAGTAACATTCTGAAAGTAGCAATCTCTGTGATACCCCCACTTGTAAAAATGTTTCTTATCCAAAAAAGACCTGCTGCCTGACAACTATCTACTTGTGTCATGGGGAAAACATGATCAAAGTAAAAAATGAAAAGCAAACAAGAAACAAGCTCAAGATACATTGCTTAAAGGATTACTGTACAGGTTATGGACCACACGAGATAGATTGGCATTCTGTTTAGTTTACGGGTAAAGCCTGCAGAGATGACTGGAATTCTCCAACAAGTGTAACGAGCTTCTTAAAATAATGTAATCCTGTCCTTTATTACAAATACTGTCATATGCATTTCCATACCCAAGGCGTATACATTATCTAGTTATGTAAGTATTCTCTGCATGGCACCAACAGAAAGGCTTTCAATGTTGGCAGTTCTTTAACAGTATGCTTATTAAAGCTTACTTGCATCTTATGATCTCAGACAAGCTTACCTGAGGGTCATTAAAGCATTGCAACTTAAACACAGAGCAAATGGCACTTTCTGAGTAATAATAAGCATAAATCAACAGTATAAAAATATGACAGAAACCAGACCATTCTCCAAAATCAAGGACAGATGAAAAGCCACTGTAGTACTTGTGTCTACCTTGGATGGGGGATACTCTGCACATTTACACTGCATAACTGCTCCTTGCCTTGCTTGGACACATCCAGAGTCACTACATGGGGGAGTGGGGGGCAACAAGTATGTCACAATTTGAAATGTCTCTGGCTGACTGTGATGGCCCTGACACATTTGTCATACCTCTCAACCTCAGAGCAAGAAATCTGGACAAAGTCATACATAGAAGTGGGACAAAGGCCCAAAAATAAGGACAATTTTTAAATATTGCTCTTATAAACTTAGAAAAGATAATAGAATAGTAGGTCTTGCATTAGTATGAATTCTCTGAAGGGTATGAAATCTGAAACTCAAAATGTCTGCCATTATTTTCTAACTTCAATCTTTAATGATTTGCCACTAATTTGCCAACAAAACACAGTTTTATGAAAAATGGACCAAAAATGTGATGCAAAAATATAAAATAGCCACGCAATACAGCTGGGAACCTGTCAAAGAAGGGACACTTTTTATTAGTACTGCTAACTTGAGCAGCTGACAAAATAAAAGAATCTACATGCATTTCTGAAATAAAAGTAATCTATAACTCTGATTATTACAGTTATTTCTTAATTGTAAACCCTCCACATTATCTTCCAAAATTGCTATTTTCCAGAGGGATTATTGGGGAAGAGCAACATTTTGAGCCAAAATCAGGGACAGCTGAGAGGTTTGGCTATGCCTAATTCTATAAAGCAATTTATTTGCATGTACCTCTCAACCTGTTAATGCAATAAATCTGGACAAGGCCAAATATATTGGGGGAACATATAAACAGTGCTAAAAATTGATCTTGTATAAACTGAGACAGTTGATAGAATAACAGGTCTTACTTTAGCATGCATTTTTCTGAAGGTTATGAAGTCTGAAACTCAGTGTCTGTCATTATTTAGTGACTTAATTCCTAAGTGATTTGCCAGAAAACCACACATCTTATGAGGAACAAACCAAAAATAAGAAGCAAATATCTATTCATCCTGTGAAAATCTGGACAGTTGAGAGGTATAGTTCAGCCGGGGCTGTCTTTGAGTTTGCGGCCCTTCCCCCTCACAAAATCATGGTCGAACGGAGCCTCCCCCCTGCAGCTATTCCAATGAACCATTACTTGGCTATTTCACCCCATTTACCATAAACACTAATGTGCATACTGCTTTACTTCTATGATGATTTGGACTTCATTTGAAAGTTTTATTTTGCATGTTACAGCACAGACTCTAAGACATCTGCTAAACAAAGCAATGCAGTCTCACAATGAAAACAGACTTAGCATTAAAACTTCTCTGCCCTTAAAACTCACATTCATTGAAACAGCATTGAAACCCACATTCAAACAAAATACATTTTGCCAGTGGCAGATAAAGATTAACTTTGGGCTGTTTTCAAATCATAGGCCCCCTGCACATGAAACATGCATGTGCTCTTTGATATACTTTCCTGATTGTACTAAATTATATTCCTTGTACAATACAGTACTGTTGTTAGAGGGTGTTTTAAATTTGTTTTGAACATTTTCCAGTAAACAATGAAACAAAATGCATGCACCAATAATGACAAAATTGCCCAATTCAGAACATTTTTCCAGTAAACAATGAAACAAAATGCATGCACCAATAATGGCAAAACTGCCCAGTTCAGAACATTTCCATCATAAAAGTCTACTCAAACTTCTACAGTCCACCATTATCAGTAAATATGCACAATCTCTGAAGAAGTAAAAGTCAACTAAATAATTCCACATTAAAGAAATCTGTAACTAACGAAGAGGTTGCTGCTAGCAAACAACTTTATATTTCATTGTTTCATCTACAAAAAGAGTGCCTGTTGCCCTTGAGGAATAAATTGCCTATGTTGCATTAAAAAATGATAAACTAGTAATATTGCAATAGGGAATGGATGGCAAACTGATAACAGGTTCATAGTTACTAGGTATCTTTTCTAAAAAGGACTGCAGCATCCACCCCCTTTACAACACAGTACAGTATCAGCAATGCATCTACCTACTGTGGGAGTAGAACCCAGAGCCTTCTGCATCAAAACCAAGTCAGCTACCTGTTGTTCTATTAACAATGCAAGCAGACTCAGCATAAGCAGCACTAAACTTTTGTTCCACTGCAGCTGTCAGCTTCTTGTAAAATCTACTTGACACTCGGCTGTATCTCTGAACTTTTCAGCACAAGAAATTTGGAAAAAGCCAAAATTTATTGGGGGGGGACGGGACAAAAGCCCAAAAACCAGGGATACATTTTAAACATTGCTTGTATAATGTTGAAACGTTGCTAGAATAAAATGCTGTGCTACCACCATACATTTTATTGCCAAGTATTGAACCAAGGACCCTGTGCAAAACAGGCAGAGAAACATACCACTACACCAAATCATTTGTTTTATGAAAGAGAGGAAGACTGAAACTTAAATGGCTACCATTTAGTGAATTCAGTTCTCACCATAGATGTCAACCTCTTAGCACAAAACACCTGAACAAATCCAATAATGGGGGAATACAGCCCTCAAACATATTCAGTGAATTCAGTTCTCACCATAGCTCTCAACCTGTTAGCAAAAAACACGTAGACAAGACAAAGCCAGTAATGGGGGAATACAGCCCCCAAACATATTCAGTGAATTCAGTTCTCACCATAGCTCTCAACCTTAGCACAAAAAACCTGGACAAAGCCAATAATGGGGGAATACAGTCCTAAAAATAGGGACACATTTCAAATATCCACCTTATAAACTTCTAAAATTGCTAGAATAAAAGGTTTTGTGTTACCATGTACTTTCTGAAGAATATGAAGTCTGAAATTCTAATGCTTGTCATTTTTATTTAACATTTGTTAACCAGGAAAGTCTGACTTGGAACAAAAGCCAATTTTCAGCAGAGGCCCAGGGAGAAACACTCCAGACACATGTCTTTGTAAGATAGGAGGACACCAGAGCAAACCCACACAAACACAGGGAGGACATGCAGGCTCCAGACAGAGGACACCCCAGCCAAGAATCAAACCAGAGAACTTGTAACTGTCAGGGAACAATGCTACCAGTGCACCACTGCACCACTGACTATGTCAAGAAACAAAAAATACAGAAACCATAAATTTTATGAGGAACAGAACAAATATGAGGCAAACATCTGCAAATTTTGACAAATAGTGGTGAGTAGGAAATTCAGGCTCTTGCCACTTGGGCCCAAGGTACAGGGTTCAAGCCTTATTCTCTACCCACCACCATATAGCAACTGGGGCATTACACACACACACACACACACACACACACACACACACACACACACACACACACACACACACACACACACACACACACACACATTCTGTCCTCTGCAGCAGCCCAGCTAAGTCCTCCATCTGTCTCTGCTCTCCATAATGGCTAAGTCTTCCATAGGGATCACCTGTCTCTGTCCTCCATAATGGCCCACACATGCTGTTGGGTCTCCCATGAGTAGGCTGGAGCCTGCGGGCGATGCAGTCCAGTGACCTTCCAGTCTGTGCAGTCGTCACCACACAGACCTCTGGGCTGGAAGGGCAGAATTTCCTGCCTTCCCTATCCAGACTGCCTAACAGAGCAGTCTGGAGTTCAGGAATGAGCACGCGTGTGTGGAGTTCTGGCCTGCCTAACACAGCAGTCAGAACTAAGCATGCATGCGCAGAGTCTGGGACTACTCGTGAGAGATTTTTAATTTTAGTTTTTATGTGGGGGGAATTTATTTTATTCATTTTACAGGTGGGAGGGCTGCAGTCCTGCAGTCCTTTAGCATGAGCCGCCCCTGTTGAAAATGTTCCGTAAAATCTTCCATTTAGATACACAAATAGCATTCCAGGACTGCAGTAACCTTACCCATATACTATGTTCATTGCCTGGGTGGCATACACAGCAGTCCTTCAGAAAACATGAGCAGAACAAAGGCTTGAATCTTACTCTGAGGTAATGCACTACATTTGTTTCAGACAGTTTTTGCTGCAGTCTTTCTTGCTATACATGTAACAGTTGACTGGTGTCAGATTAGAGCATACATGCAGTGACTACAAGGATGGTGAACACTTTTTATTTGACAACATTACATAGGAAAGCACCATCACCCTTTAGAATTTATTATTGTTGCTTCAAGTCTAGCATGTAGAGCATGGATAGCTGTGTAAGACACCTAATAAATAACCCATGTAGCCTGTCCATTAACTGAGTGCAAACTACAGCATATTTCAGACAATGAGCAGACCAGAACAGTGATTCTTAATATTGGTATACTCCTACATTAACTGATGTTTGGAAGCTATACTACATAATACTGCATGTTTACCTGATGTAACCTGCTTTCGCATTACAGGTAGGCAGTGACACATTATTAAACATGTTACATGTCCCAGGTATGTCACACCTGACTGTTAAGACTGCAAATTCTGTAACTAATTTATTATAAGATTACGTTATGCATTAAGTTATTACTTTGAAGTTTCCCTACTTACCACACTCTCACCTCATCCTGGCCAGGCACCCTGCATGGGAGTGGACATTGTGAGTTATCTCTTCTGCAGCTGTTGAAAGAGAAGCAGTCCATTATGCATACCAGTTTTGCACAGATTCAGCTTGTATATTTCCAAAGCGCTGCCTAACATACTTACATATCTGTGGGGTCTGCCCAGCCCGAGTTTCTTGGACCCAGGTGTCCAAGGTTCCCCTCTTCCTACATTTCAGGTCATCATAGTAGTGGCAACACTGCTCACCATTGTGGGGGATACCAGTAGCACTGGTAAGTTCCCTAGCCAACTGATCCCAGGCCTCAGACTTACACTCTGAGCCCTGGTAATCACCCTGAAGCAGTGGGGGTTCATAACTTTTCACCAGGAGTCCAACAAACACTTTGAACTCCTGCACACCCCAACTTTGTGCCAGAAAGCATGCTCCCTCACCAACACCACCAGGCATATTGACAGCCAGGTGAGAACTCCAATGAATGGTGTGAAATTCCCGCATATTGGCTATTATATAGGCTGCATTCCTACCCTTACACATCATACTGCAACTTTCAAGAATGCAGTGCATCTCTTAGCATTGTGCAAATTCACGCAAACCATGTCAGTATAGCTGAGCATCTCACAAACTCACACAAACCATGTTTAAGCATAGCTTAGCAATGTGTAAATGAAGTAGACCATAGACCATGTTTAAGTGGGGCTTAGTACTGTGCAGCTTTGCCAAATGTAACAATTTCTTTAATTGTAAATTACAGTGATGTTTCAGTCAGCCGACTCATTTTCAAAGCAATAAATGTAAAATGTCTGAGTGCTCAGGACTCAAACCCAGGACCTACTACACTTTAGGTCATGACTCAAACTATCTAGCCACTTGGATAGTGCAGGGAAGCAGTATATCTTCACATATACTACCAAGGTACCTGAACGCATTGCGCAGTGAAGCTGAGTGGATTTGCGCATTGTTAAACACCACAGAACTACAACAATTACATACATCCAGTTTCTATTTTTAGATATCTGATGGTGTTGCTAAGCACCACACTGCTCAGTGCAAACAAGGAGAGACAAAAAAATTTCAATTGATTACATCCAGTTTCTATTTTTAGATATATTGCAGATGTCAGGTACATAATGTATAAGTGCAGCTCAGAATTGCTAAGCATTGTGCCTCACTGTGCAAACAGCACATAAAATTAAAAAAATATACTGTCCTGTGCTTACCACTTGGCCAGAGATTTTCTGGACAGTCCACAAGTATGCGACAGCCTCTACACTGCTGCTTGCATGGATTCAGTATCTGTGTAACTCTGATCTCTCTTGGCAGTGCACCATCATTAATATGTATGGCACCACACTGCTGGGGAGGAACTGTGGCCGTATAAACAGACACATTCCGTGTAGGCTCTTCATGGAGCCTACATGGATTTTATTGAATCCTGGGGTATTTTTTTAAATTAATTTTGGATGCACTGTTCAAATTTTAATCTACAATTAATTATTATACCTAACAGTTTTGTAGTTTGTACTATTTCAGTTCTAGTATTATTGACTGATACTCTTTTAAAATTGCAGCAGCTTGATTGCTGGGATGGAGATGCAAATACAGTTAGTCAAGTTTTATTCAGAGTTAGGAAGAGCTTACATTGTCTAACTAGTTTTTAATTTTTGTAAAGGAATGCTGACAATTATCTTGGAGCAGTTAGATGGAAGCGGCTACCTGGTGAGTGGCTGCACATTTTAGTTATAAATTTATTAAAGACTAAAGCTCATAGTATTCAGGGTCATAGGTGTTTACTAGGCTAATGACCACAAGGGCCTTTGTAAGCCTAGCCATGCATCCCAAATCTCTGACGAGTTCTGATACCCTTGATAAGTGTAAGCATGGGCCTGGGAGATGAACCATTTACAGATTACCTAACTGCCTTAGAGACATAGGTGCCCAACCAGGGATGAATTTCCAGTCTCCCATGCAACTGTCCAAGTTGCACTTGAATTGGATTAGGGAGGAACTCTGCTTCACATGGATGGGGAGCCTGTTCCATAGATGGAGTAGTCTCTGGGATACATACCTATCTCTCCAGCAGGTCCTATTTATATCACAAGCAAGGTTTAAGTCTTTAGAATGGGTAATACTACTACTGTTTGTTTTGTGGATATGCAGGAGGTCCATCAGAGTGGGGTCTGACAATGCCCTGTATGCCAGGTATAGATATCCCCTCAAAAGCCTGTAGGAGACAGAATACAGGGATAGGGCTTTGAGGCGGTCTGTAGAGGACATATTACTTATGCCCTCTATTCTTTTAGTGAGGAACCTCTGTGGGTGTTCCAGTTGTTGGATATGCAAGGTTAGGTACATACCAAAGGGGGCATTGTGCTCAATGATAGGTCTAATGAATGTCGAATCCCATGGAACAATTACTTCCTTGGACTTAGATGCCATAACCTTGTTTATAAGTTGCATAACATAGAATGATTTCCTCACCACTGTAAACACGTGATGATCAAAGGCTAGATTACTATCTATGTG
This sequence comes from Protopterus annectens, assembly GCF_019279795.1. Lineage (NCBI taxonomy): Eukaryota > Metazoa > Chordata > Ceratodontiformes > Protopteridae > Protopterus > Protopterus annectens. The sequence continues at coordinate 284,185,487 of NC_056740.1, forward strand.
TGTCACTAAGTCCCTGATTACTGGGTTCAACTCTAAGGAGTGTGTTGCCAATATGAGAGTTACCAGGGATGGTTCACATCCCAATGGATACTATTATGAATTTGGTTGTCTGTTTCAGCCCCTCCTGGAGAACATTTGTGTCAGTGTGAGATTCAATGACAGCCCCTAATTTGCAATCATCTGCAAATTTAGGCAACCAGAGACCACTGACATTGGCCTTAACGTCTGAGAAGTAAATGCCAAAAAGAAGCAGTCCAAGGACTGATCCCTGAGGGACTCCACTTGTGATTGGCCTCTTTGCAGAGGTAGACTCCCCAATTCTAACTTCCTGGGTCCTGTCTGTGAGCCAGTTGGGTATCCACTGAGTGACATACGGGTTTGTACCTAACTTCTTGAATTTTTCCAAAATGCCTGAGTGGGGTATTGTGTCAAATACCTTGGCCAGGTGAAGGTAGGCAGTGTGAATGATTTTTCCCTCATCCATTGCTTTGGTGACCTTCTCAAAGAAGCCCACCAGGTTGAGTAGGCATAATCTGCCCCTTGCAAAACCAAACTGGGTTGTGTCCAGTGTCTGCAGGTTTACTATATCTCTATTTATCATCTCCATGATAATTCTTTCCATGGCTTTACATACAAGACTAGTGAGACTTATGGATCTGTAGTTTCCAGGGTCTGTAGATGACCCATCTTTGTGCAGAGGGATGACTCTTGCCTTTCTCCATTCATGAGGCACGAAGTCTGTTTGGAAGCTACAGTTAAATAGTAATTCCAGAGGCCATGATAGGTCATGTTTCATGCTATTTTGAAGACATCCTGGGATACTGTCTGGGCCCATTGATGTAGTGTTCTTGGTCTTAGAGAGAGCATTAAGGACCTATTCCCTAGTAATAGTAGGGGGAGTTATATTTGATATTTCCTGAGGGAATGTTGAGGGGGAGAGAGGAGTAAAGTTGGAGCTGAATTTATCAGCCAGGAGGCTTGCTGTATCTTCTGGCTCAGTATAGGTGGCTCCATTTACAATGAGGTCTGCACACAATTGTGTATTGCCTTTGAGGTTGTGTACATAGCTAAAGAATGCTTTGTGGTTTTCCTTGGCCTGGGAGGCCAAACTTACCACAAATGTGGCTATGGTAGACTTTATTTGTCCTCTGAGTTGTTTGCTTAGTTTAATTAGAGTGTTTTTATCCTGCTGGGTGCTGCACCTCCTAATTTTTGCCATAATTTTCTCCCTCCTATTATACATCTGACTGATTCTGTGATTCCACCAGGGTGGCTTGTTTTTAGGCTTTGTTCTGTACTTCTTCCTGGTGGGCACAGCTCCCTCTATACACCTATTAACATGTGTGTACAGGATTTCTGTGAACAGTTCTGCATAGGCAAAAGTATTCTCAGGGTTTATAGTGGCTTGAAATTTTGCCAGGTTCTCACTTAATAGCAGGAGGTTAGCCTTAGAATAGTTCCTGAATATTCCCAGTTTATTTTTACTTCAAAGGAGACCATTTTGTGGTCTGACCTTACCAGAAAAGGCATTACAGTAGGGGGTTGTGCAGCACTCTCCCATATTAGTGAGGACCAGATCCAGTATGGTTGCACCCCTGGATGGTGTATTGACGATCTGGTCCATGGAGTTTGCGTTTACAAAACATTGGAATCTCTGTGCATGTATGTTTGATGTCATATAAGATTCCCAGTTAATAGTGGGGTAATTAAAGTCACCCATGAATATGGTGTTGGGTTGGATGATTAGTGTTTCTATTAAGTTTAAATATATAGTATGGGTTTCTTTGGTCATAGAGGGGGACCAATAGCTTGCAAGGAAGTGGTATTGGATTTTACCTATGGTGATTTGAACATCTCAAGTGATTGCCCTGTTTGACCAGCCTTGAAGTATATTTATTTTTGATGTAACTAGAGACACCTCTACCTTTAGTCCCTGCCTGTGAAGTAGTTGGCATAAATATGTAGAAGGCCTTATAACCCTGCACTGTTGGTGTGCTGTCTGTGACTTTAAACCACGTCTCTGAGACCACACAGACATCAGCATTATCTAGGGTAAAGAGAGCTTCCAGGGAGTGGAGCTTTTTGTTTAGGCTCCTAGTTTTGAGCAGTAATACCTTCAGATTTTCTTGGTTTTGATTTGCTATGTCGGAAGTACTTTCAGTTTGGCATTGCCTAAAAAAGGCTCTATGGGAGAAGACAATGTTTTAGCTAATATTCGAAAGCCTAGAGGCAAGAGGTGCAGACCATCCCTGACAAAGCAGCGTGGTCTGTTGACCATTTCCTTCCATGCTGACAAATATTGCACCCCCTTAGAATGACACCAGAAAATAAGCCAATTAAAGTCAATCATCTTTTGTTCATATTGTTGCATCATACTTGGAGAAGGTAAAATGCTGCTCAATGCTAGGCTCATACCAGCCTGAGACACACATTCCAAAAGCTCTATGATGTCTCACTTCATATAGTCTAGGGAGGTATACCTCAGGTCATTCACTCACACATGGACTATGACTGAGTCATATTAGTAATTGTGATACAATGACCTGAGTGCATGTGTAATGTGGCAGATCTTAGTCCCTGATAAGCAACTGACTGTAACTTTCTCCTTACTCAGCTTGGCGAGAGGGACATCAGTGTGTCTCACAATGGATTCTCCAATGACTAGAATGTTGGATTGTGTGGTGACTTGCCTTACGGGCTAAGAGGTAGAGCTTCCATGAGATGTAGCTCTATGTGTTGATGTGGGTGTTGCTTTGAAAGAGTGCGTTTGGGGCTGCTGAGGGTATTTCTTATGTGTACATTGCCTAGGCAGTCTTTGTGGTTTAGGAAGGTTACATGTACTGTAAGTGCCTCAGTATATGTGGGTCTATATGTCTGCTTTCAATTGTGCATGGTGGGTGTAGCATGTGTACTACTGACAACCTTATTGACATTAGGAGTAGTTTTATGTGAGAGCTTTGCCTCCAGTAATGTTGTGTAAATTCATCTCTCACATACCGTATCAGTTTGTTTGAGAATTAACTGGTTGTCAGTAAGCATGAGGTAATTTCTACATTGCCTCAGAATGCCCATATCTACCAAGCCCGTAACGGAGACAGTAGGAAAGTTCATATCCATGGCAACAGACCCTTTTTTATTCATGAGACTGTTGGAGTGAAAATATCAATCACTGTCAAGAGTATCCGGTTTGCAACTATGCGGACAGTGCTTGTCACTGCAAACTAGTTGTCCCGTGTGCAACTAGATATTGGATAAATTTCAGTTGTGCTTTTACAGAAAAAATGTCACTCAGGTTGTCAGAGTCTGTACAGAGCACTGCCAAACATTTGAGTCTACTAATACGTAGACCCTGAAAATGTAAGGATGAAGTATTTAGGCAGATATTCTGAAGTTAGAAACAAATCAAGTAGTACTTACTGAAAACAAAGAATTAGCTTGTCAAGAATGATGAAAAGGGCACTTGCATGAATGGCTACTGCCTGGCTACTACTAATGCTGGTCTCAGCACAGCTTCACTCTGTTGGGATACAATACTCCTTTGCTTCTTCTCTCACCAGAAGCAAAATGTTAGCACCAATCCCAAGAAGAGAATCAGGGCACAGCCTGTTTGATCCACAGTCTTGTCCCAGATGATGCAACGGTTTGTAGGCTTGTAACCTTTTTTCGGTAGATGCCTCGAATAGCAACCTGACCAATCAGGTACGTTAAGCACAGACACTCACTCTCCACCCAGAAAGAGTCAGGAAAAAATGCACTCTGCTCCTACTCTCACCAGGATCAGAATATAAGCACAGATTCCCAGCTGTCACCTATAAAGCAGTTATTAGGCTTTCTGGTGATCAGCAGTCTCCAGGAAATAATGTCACTGTACTCTTTCTCTCACCAGGAGAAAACAGAAGCACTAATTCCAAGAGATGACTACTAAGAGGCAGAATGTGTGCTCTTCAATAACTGGTGGTCTTGTAATAGATGCTTAAAGGTAAGATGAAAAAAAATGGTTTATCCTAAACACTGCAGTGTGCACTAAGCAGTTAGATATGAAAGCGGGTAACTTGCCTAAAAAGTTAAGTTTTAGGGGAGATCCACTATTTTTAAAAGAGCAAGATAGACTGAAAGGGGGTGGGCACTTTTGTATTCTGGTACTATAGAATACAATAGGATGGCCAATAAAGTTTGGGCACTTTTGTATTCTGGTACTATGGAATACAGTAGGATGGCCAATAAATTTAAATAGTTGAAGGGGGTGGTGATTTCACAGTAAATGCAGAGAGGAAGCAAGATATGTGGTCAAATTAACACAAGGTTTAATATACATTTAAAAGTAGAATACAAGTAAAACACATACTAAAGAAAACAAATCACAGTATACAAAATAGAAAAAAGGCAATAAAGTAATACAAAATACAAGAAATAAAAAGCAAACTAACCTTTCCCTCACAGCAAATGTTTGCAGAGTCTGGGACAGCCTTTCCAGTAAAGCCCTGAAATGTTTTATTTTACCCCTTAAATAGTTGTTGCACACCTATTGTTTGCTGAGGAGGTGAAAGCCCATCAGCCTAGCATAACATTGCATTTGACAGCTAAGGTAATTTATAAAACAATTTATCTGATGTTGTCAATTTTCATTTTATCCTCAACATATGGGCTTGGTTCCGACCATCGGAAATGACTCAGCCATTACTCCAGCTTGAGGTAGCCAAAAACTCTCAAGTCTAACCCTTACCCACAATGCTTCTCTCTTAATTACCTCAGATCTCGTTTGCAGATTTCTGTGAAAAATGCATTTGCCATTGTTCTTGAGCTAAGTGATCTGAAATATATATATTATTCCAAATACTTTCCTATATAGTTATAGCTAACTTACTAACTCTTATCTTTGTAACTCTACCCACTTCATTTCTAAGTCTTTTAACTTGCACTCTCCTTCTTTCTTTCCTTCCTTTCTGGACACCTCGGTGTAACCCTATTATTGTTGATAGTTTCATTCTTCTACTTTCCCTGTTTAAAAAAATCTGTTTATTGTTGTTAGTAGTGAGTGTTTCTGTTTGTGATGACTTTCTACCTCTATGTGCGTGTGTGCGTGTGTGTGTGTGTGTGTGTGTGCGTGTGTGTGTGTGTGTGTATAGAGCATATAGCTGGCCTTTTTGCACCACTGTCAATCAAAATTATGGCTGACAAATCTAAAGTTTCTTCTGGCTTCAAAAGATGCCAGAAATACAGACACCAAATTCCTATGTCTGAGTCTCATTTATTGTGTGTTTGTTGTTTGGGCCCTGTTCATGTTCAAGAGGACTGCGCTATTTGTCATGGTTTCAATCACAGGACACTAGTGGAAAGAAAAAAAATAACTCATTTTGAAGCGTATGATTCCATCAGCTTTCGGTAAGGCTATATCTGGTTCAGAAAAGGCCAAAAGTAAGACTGATGTGTCTTTCCCTTCTTCCTTCATTAAAACATTTGAGAAATCAAAAAAGAGAAGTCTGCCGGTGCCTTCTACTCCCTCAGCATCATCTTCAAACAGATCAAGGTCTTTAGTTCCATTAGAGTCCTTGGAACCGACTGACTCTGTAACCAAAACTTAAGTCCCAAGGGGACCTATGGAACTGAGACTATCGAATCAGACTGTCTTTGGCACCTAAGATGTCGGTGCAGGAGGATCCTGAATCTTCCACACCAAAATTACTGGTACAGTCATCTCCCTCGTTACCAACTACCTTGGCACCAAGTGAGCATTTTGAGGAAGCATCCATTATGATTCTCCTGAGAATGTCATATTCTCCCTCTATTGACCACTTTCCAAGAAGGTTGCTGTCACCCTTTCTGGAAAGGCCAAATTTGCCCTGCATCCTTTCTACCCGTTTCCCCAAAAGCTTAACTGAAGATGATGTGGAGAGGCTAGTGAACAAGGTATTTTTGGTGAGAGGATTGCCAGGTACTTCTTTGGCTCCAGGCCCCACAGGTATTGTAGCTGAACCTTCCTTGACCCCTCTGTTTTTTCCTCCTCCTCTGACTTCACCTGACGCCTTATAGTTTTCAGCTCTGAGCTGCCCGAAGCTAACTAAATTGCTTCTGGAGATATTCCTATCTTTGTAACCAGTTCTTGCTCTGAAATTTTCAGTCCAATCAGATCTGGAGACCTCTCAGAGCCATAGCTGTCCTGCCAGCTCTGAGGAGCAAGAGTTGACATTTATTTTTCAGAGCCATCTCTGCACCTTGAAGCATTGGCATGGATCAGCTTGGCTATGGCTTTGGTCTCGGGAGCTGTCTCTTCAAAGCAGGGAGTGACCACGGTTCTGAGGCGGTCTGTCTCAGTTCCAGGCTCCCTTCCTTCTTCAGGGGGTGCAGCTTTTAAGGTGATGGAGAGAGCCCTGACTGCTGCAGTCAAACAGTCAGCCCTTTCCACTTCAGAGCAAATATCCTTTTCCTCCTCACACCCAGATATTCAACCCACTGGGTCAGCAGGTGCCAAGACTGCAGGAATCCCAGATAACAATTTTTATCCTGTTCTGATACCTCCCCAGACCAGCCCACTGAGGAGGTCCCTAAGAAGAGAAAGTGTAAGAGGAAACACTTGGATTCCCTAGAGGTATCAATCACCAAAGACACCGACTTCGATGAAATGGAGGGATCCCCAAGGTCATCCCCTGATGATGTCTCCTTTGGAGATATCCTGGAAATATTTAAAAAAGGGGAGACCGGAAGTCTTAAAGTCCTTCTTCCAAGGAGCTTTTGGCGCTCAACCATCTACCTCTTGGGTGATTTCACTCACTGAAGAGCTCATTCAATTGATCTCTCAGTGGACATGGAAGGCCCCTGATATTATTGAGCCTATCCCCCAGGAGACCTGAAAAAATTCTGCCTGAACCTGAAGACAAACAGTTCTGGGCCAAAGGGTTAGCTGTTGATGAAATGGTCATGATGGTAGCCACAAAGAAGGAACTGGCCAAGGATAGTTCCTCCATTCATCCACCCAACAGAGAGTCTCTGGCGATGGAGAGATTTGGAAAGTGGGTCTATGCATCATCGATTTTGCCTTAAAGTCTTTGAATTTTTTTAGCACATTTTGCCAGACTACAAAGGGATCTAGTCAAGGAGTTATCAGATACCCTGGCAGAGTCATTTCTGAGGAGGTCCAAGAAAAGGATGCTTCCCAGTTGGCTACCCTGGAGTCATTGTCTAATTCATCCATTAGGCTCATTTCTCATGCAGCCAAAGGGACCACCAGAGCAGTGGGTTCAAATATAACAATTAGGAGACATGCCTAGATGTGCCTATGTGACTTTGTGGAGTCATTTAAGTCTTCATTCTTCAATGCACCCTTTAATGGATCACCCCAGTTTGGCCCAAAAGTTAAAGAAACATTATCCAGGTGTGAGAAAGATGGAAAGACCGTTTCTGCTGTGGACATATGATTTTCCACTCCCCAGTGATCCTTTTCAAGGAATCAGAAAGGTAGTGGAAAGATGTGGTCCAAAAAGTCTCAAGAGCCTTTTCAGAACAAACATGGAGGTAGTTCCCCCAGGGGCAGATGGGGGAACTTTAATGGAAGACGCCATCCGTGTGACAGGGATGGCCCACAGAACCAGGGTTTCATGTTTTCTTTCTATGAGAAACCCTTTCAGTGCTCCTGAAAGGAGACCTGATTGTCTCCCTCTGGAGGCAGTCTGGGGACATTTTTCCCTACAGTAAAACTCCTGGCTACAAATAACATTGGATACTTGGGTGCAGAGGATCATATCCATAGGCTATACAATTCCCTTTTCTCTTCCTCCTACCATATGCAAGAAAATCCCCAATGTTTCACCCAGTTAGAGGGAACAAGCAGATCTAGAAGTCTAAAAACTGCTAGAAAAAAAGAGGCATACAAGAAATCCCACCAGACCAGATAGAGTCTGGAATTTACTCAAGATTCTTTTTTTAGTGCCAAAAAAAAGATAGTGGACTGGAGACAGTTTTGGCACTAAGTGTACTGAACAAATCAGTTCATCAAACCAAATACCAGAAGGACATGGTACAGTCCACTCTTCTGTTTTTGGAAAAGAATGAATGGATGTGCCCATTAGATCTTCAGGCTGCATATTACCATATAAAAACAGACAAATGATCCAGAAGTTTCCTCCACTTTTGGCTGGGAGCCAGTCACTATCAGTTCAGAGTTCTGCCCTTTGGTCCCACCACAGCCACCAGGGTGTTCCCAAATGTATGGCAGTATTAGCAGCTCACTTGAGAATGCAGAGATTCTGAGTATTTCCATATCTAGATGACTGGCTCCTTACCTCTCAGACCAGGCATCAATTGATAGAAGCAAGAAACCAAGTACTTCACAATTTTTCTTCTCTGGAAATAGCTGTAAATTATGAAAAATCAAACTTGATCCCAACTCAGAATTTAGAGCTCATAGGAGTGCTTCCAAATTTTTGAACTTCCATAGCCTCTATTCCCCTGCGAGATTACACAAAATCAGAGTTCAGGTCCAGAAATTAATCAGCAGCAGGAAAGTAACTGCTCATCTAGTCCTGCAAGAATTAGACTCCATGGCAGCAATGATAACTCTAGTTCCCTTAGGAAGATATCACACGAGAATGCTACAATGGCTGCTAGCGTCTCAATGGTCAATGTTTCCCCAACCCATGTCAGACCTGATTTTGATCACTAATCTTTGCAGAAAATATTTAGCTTGGTGGATACATTCCAAAGATATTCTTCTAGGCTGCCCCTTTGCCCCATCAGAACCCAAAGCCATAGTGACCAGGGACTCCTCCCAGCTGGGGTAGGGGGTATTATCTGGGCAAAACTGTCCAAAGCACTTGGTCCCCACAGAGGCCAACTTGCATATCAATTTCCTGGAGCTAAGGGCAGTGCTTTTAGCATTGCAAGCCTTTCAAACTGCTCTTCCTTTGGGAACAATTGCGATCCAAACAGACAATATGACAGTAGACTGGTGCATCAACAAATAGGGAGGAACCAAGTCTTATACTCTATGATGAGAAGCACTCAGTGTTGCAGTGGGCAATCTGTTACAACCACTTTCTGTTAGCAATGCATTTTCTGGGGAGTTCCAATGTGATAGCAGACAAACTGAGCAGATGTATTCGACTGCCTCATGTGTGGTTTCCCACGTGATGGAAAATATTAGTTAGCCTTGCTGTGACCTTTTTGCCTCTCCTCTAAACAACAAGTGTAGCAACTACTTTGCCCTGTCCCCCCCCCCCGGGGGGAGTCACAAAGAGATGCTCTTCAACACACTTGGCCCTTCGGACTGCTGTGTGCCTTTCCCCAAGTCTTCTAATTCTGAAATTCCTACAGAAAGCAATCAGGCTGATGAGCAAAGTAACCCTCATTGCACCTTACTGGCCTTATCTCATTCAACAGCCTTGGATTCTGGACCTGGCTCCAGACCTTTTGCCCCATCCAGACAGATTACTCTATGCAAACATTATGAACCTCAAGCTAAACAGCTTGGTTTCTCCAGTTCCATTAATAGCCAGGCTACCTTCACTTTCTTCCTCAGTATGTCATATTCTTTTGGCCTCTCATAAGCCAGCTACCCATAAACTCTATGCTAGTAAATGGAAGAGGTTTATTCTTTGCGCTTGTGACAACAATATTGATACCTTTTCAGCACCCATTGATAAAATCCTAGAATTTTTAGCTACACTCTTCAAGGCAGGTGCTTTCCAGTCTACCATCAAAGTTCAATTAGCAGCTATTTCTAATTTCCATAATGACTTTGAAGAATACTCTTTGGCCTCTCATAAGCTCTGCAAATCCTTTTGAAAAGGAACACTCTAGCTAGAACCCCTTACAAAGATCCTACCCCACCTTAGAATCTTAACTTAGTTTTACAAACCATTGTTCAACCTCCCTTTGAGCCATCAGCTGAATGTGATCTAAAGTTTTTATCTTGGAAAACTATATTCTTAGTGTCAATTACTTCAGCCAGAAGTATTTCAGAAATACAAGCATTATCATGTAGTCCTCCTTACCCCCGATTTTCCATAAAGATAGAGTTTCACTGAGAACCAATAGTTCCTTTTTGCCTAAGGTGGTGTCAGAGACCAATATCAACCAGACTATTAATTTGCCAGTATTTTTTCCTAATGTTGCTAATAAAGGTGGATACTGCTTACATTTATTAGTTGTTCACAGACAATTATGTTTCTATCTACACAGAACTAAGAATTTAAGAAAATCTGATCAATTATTTGCGTCATTTTCACCCACAAGATTTGGCCAATCAGTGAGCAAAGTGATGCTAACCAGATAGCTCAAAGATTGTATTTCTTTTATCTATAATAAAAAGAAAATGAATCTGCCTAGACCTTTAAAGGTATACTTAAAAGAGCTGTAGCTACTTCAGCAGTTTTTTTCATTCTAGAGCTTCTTTGGATGATATTTGTGCAGCAGCAACTTGGGTTTCTCCTCATACTTTTATTACCCATTACAAATTCGATCTGGTCTCCAGGGGAAGAGCGTCATTTGGTTCAATGGTGCTCAGGATTATCCTTCCTTGAGTCCTCCCAAGGTCTAAGGTAGCTGGGGACTCTGTCCCTTATGTCGAGGATAAAAGAAAAATTGACAACATCAGATAAAAAAGTTATATACTCACCATAATGTTCCATCTGTGTTGTCCAGTTTCATTTATCCTCGACTCCCCTTCCTCCTTCCCCCGCCCTTGAAGTATTTGGTGGAATGGGTACTGGACATATGTCACCAATGATTTTGTTATATGGTTACATATATGGAGTCTAAGAAGGCTTTTGGATTTATCACTCTATCTGTCTTTCTACAAACTTGATCTGAGGTAGTTGAGAGAAGAGCATTGTAGATAAGTGTTTGGCTCCAGAGTTTTTGGTCACCGCGAGCTGTAGTAATGGCCAATATGGTTCCAATGCTCGGAACTGAGCCCATATGTCAAGGATAAATGAAAATAGACAACACAGATGGAATATTACGGTGAGTACATAACTTCTTTATTTAGCTGTTTGTGAGGCCTAACTACTTGAGTCTAAGTTACAGCATGGGATGTGAAACAATATCAAATGTTTTGGATTGTTTAAAAACATAGGGATGCAATTATTTCACCTTAATTTAATCTTTCATGAATAGAGTTTATGAAAGGTGGCATTACTGATTCTAGTTTATGAAAGGTGGCATTACTGATTCTGTGCTATGGCCTGACTTAAATCCTCACTGTGTTGTAGAAAGTTATTTGTTCTCTTTTAGGTAGTTGATCAACTGTGTGGAAATACATTTTTCAAATATTTCAGACAGAGGGGACAAGACAGTTATGGGTCTGTACTTTGCAAGTTCAAGAAACTTATTAATTTTATCTAACTGAATAATGCAAAATTGTTTCCAGAGTTGAGACTATATCTTCTCACAGAGAATGATTTATAAGTACAGATACTGGAGAATGCAGAGACCTCTGAGGTATTGAAATATTCTTCTGGTAGGTTGTCAGCTACAAGAGAGGCAGGTATAAGTTTTTAGTAAATTTTTTTCACAGTAGTAGGAGTTGTGGTGAGAAGGTAATAGTGACATCATTGTGTTCTTGGTGCATTGGGTTTATTAAGGGTGTTAGCAGCATTTATGTAGTAGGAATGAAATATGCATGCTATGTTATAATTTTATGAAAAGGGCAAGGTTGTAATTGTTCTACCAGGCTCTCTTAAGTTTATAATTTGTTGATAATAAACAACTACAATTGATACCCTGATGTTCATAGCAGTTTCTAAGAGTGTATGAGGCATTTTGTTATTTTAGCATTTTTGTTTGCTTTGAGTCTGATACTCCCTCGTATATTTTTCTGAGCTGCAGTATCAGTTTCCCATGAGTGATCAGCTGAAGTCTGAATTAAGAGGACAGCTAAACCTATGGTGTGGGTTAATCAGCTGTACACATATTAAGTGCTAATATGATTCATTCTGCTGTACTTTCTTCCTACTGTTTCTTCTGAGAAACTGATCCCATTAGGGATAATGTTGTAAAGCAAATAATGTATTTATTTTCCTGTTTGTGGGTTTTCAGAAAAGCATTTGAGGTTGGTTTTGCTGATTGTGATGAAGAGGTACCAGAAGAAGTAGCAGGGATCATCAAAACCAACCTCAAATGCTTTCCTGAAATCAGCTTGTCTGTGTTTCTTTTTCAAAGTGTTCACTCTTCCTTGTTTTTTACTTTTCAAAGTGACTCAATAAAAAACATTCTTTTTAAAAAAAAAATCTTTTTTTGTTATATTTTTATACAGACATTTAAATTACCACCAACTTGTTAATTTTTAATCAGAATGTAAGGGAATTGATGAAGGATTACCTGTGGATGTTATTTTTTTAAAATTTTTTTTTGGGTCCCATTTGGTACTTCATACTGACCCCCAGTGCGCCATGCCCATGCCAGGTCTACCAGCTTGTTTCTTACCCTCATGGACTTGCTTTGGTATTGCTGGGGGTGGTTGTGGATCCTAAGGGTGTCATGGGGGCTCAGCCATGTCCACTTCCATTCTGGGGATGTTTCATTATTTGCCTACCTACTTCCCTGCCTCACCTGCCATGCTTGCAACTTTTACATTTGAGGGTAATTCCCCTCTTTGAAACACACCTCTCTAAAGAAGTGTCAATGACAAATGCTATCCCACCCAGGATAGGCATTGCTGCTGTGTCACTTAAATGAGCTGCTAATCAAATTTGGGTTGACTGGTCCATAGTCAGGTCTTTATCCCCCCATGCTCCATGCGGATATTATTTTTTGGACCTATCTAGGGAAAGTTTTAAAGAAAGTATTTCTACCACCTGTTATTGGTTTGGATATTCACAGTATGTTTTTTATTAGGTGCCTGAACTCTAGGGAATCATAGATCTTCTACACAGAGAAATTTCATCATTATTTGTTTTTGGGCCCAGTATATTGATGTACTGGGTTTATGAGACTTCGAGGGACACCACTGAGACTGCCTGTTTCAGGAAGCATGTGATCACTTGCCACATTAAGATACTCTGGAGGCTTCACAAGGAAACCAGTACAAAACTTCAGTTGGAATTGCACAGCAAGGGAAGTAGCAGGAAACAGTGGCAGCCCTGATGCAGTTAATGTTGTGTAGTGATAGGCCAGTGAGTTCCCATATGAAAGAGCAATGGATGATGCAGGATGCAGCTGAAGAGAATATGTCACAGGAAGATGTTCTGGAACTTTCTGTAGAATGCTTGCAAATGGAGAACAAGGAATGTGCCCTCAGTTTAGAGAAAATGATCTAAGGGAAGAAGAGATGTGTAGACATTAAGATGGATGAAATAAATAGATTAAAGAGAGTTTATAAGACCCAAAATGTTAGAAGTCTGATAAAACAAATAAGCACATTAATCAAGACTATTAACAGAAAGTCATGTGCTATAACAGAAGTAAATAGGATATTTTACTCTGCAGCTAAATTAATACTAGATAAAGTCTTAACGCAAAACTACAGAGGAATAAGGGAAAGAAAGGGAAGAAATCAAATGCCATCATGGAAACATCGAATAGAGAAAACTATAAAACAATTAAGACAACAAGTGTCGCTGTTAGAAGAGTACAGACAAGGAAATAGATCAACAAAAATACTTAGAAAGACAGACTTGATAAAAGCAATGAGCAGTATCAGAACAGACTATACTAGTGCAAATAATAAACTAAAGATATCAGCACAGGCTGAAAAACTTAAAATATATGCAGATAAATATAAAGGACAAGTACAAAATAAGCAGTTTATCGATGACCCAAAAATGTTGTATAGAGTACTGGGAAACAAAGCAAAAGGAATAGAAACACCTCCACAAAGGAAGAAATAAACACATTTTTTGAGAAATATTTATCAAGACCCTATGGAACATGAATGCTGAAGGAATAGAAGAAGTAAAAGAAACAGTAAAGTTGAAATGTACAGGATATGAAATGGGATGAATTAACAGCCAGAAAAACTGAAACAAATTTAACAAAAGCTCCTAAATTAAAAATCCCAGGCCTAGATGCAGTACCTAACTTTTGGTTAAAAGTATTAACATCTTTACATGAACATTAGCTGTGAGTAAGAACTCCTTATATGCACATCCCGAACAGACACCAAACTGGTTAACAAACAGGACAATGATACTTCTCCTTAACAGTGGACCTGCAAGCTATCCTAAAAACGATAAACCAATAACTTGCCTTCCAACGATGTATAAGCTGTATACTGGAATTGATGTTGACATTATAGGCAATTAGAAGAAAACTCAATCATGGCAATAGAACAAAAGGGTAAAAAAAGAAAGTCATATGAAACAAAAGATCATCTGTTGTTAAATATAGTCATAATGGAGAATTTCAAAAAGGGGAAGACTCTAAGCATGGCATGGCTAGATTACAAAAAAAAAAAAAAAAAAGAAAAACAGTTGACTGCATCCCACATTCATAGATAAAGGAGTACTTACGCATGTGGGAGAAACAGAGAAATACAGGTTCTATAAAACAGATCTGGAAACAGTCGCACATCTTGTTGCTGGGTGTGATACACTAATGGTAGAAGGCCTGTATGCTGGAAGCCGTAGCAAGACAGTTGCACTGGGGATAGTAAAAACGTTGTAATACTGACGTAGTTGAAAAGCATTAAAGCATTATAGAGAATGATGAATTTTATGTTAAATGGGATCCCCCATTACCAACAGTTCAAAAAATAGATGCGAGAAAACCATATACACTAGACCATGTAGAGAAGACAATAGTAGCATTGATCACTGAAATGGATACACCCAGTGATTACAGTGTCTTATGTACAGAAAGACACAAATTCATAGAATACCAGGACATGCAGGCAGAAACAAGGGCAATGTGGAAGAATGATACCCAGACAGTTCCAACAGTAGTGGGGGCAATGGGTATCACAAAAAAATAATTAAGTCATATTTAGATATGTATTTAGATATGCTACCAATACATGTAACTACATATGAACTGCAAATGAAAGAAATACATAAAATTTGAGATCTGGGCATATTGTGGGTTGCTTCGAAGAGCACTTTTGGTTAATATCAAAGATTGCAACAATACTCATTTCACAAACTTTAATCATACTTTGTCTTAGGAATGAGGTTCATTCTTGTCCTCTCATGGAATAAGAAAACTCAAAAGACTTAGAGAAATTAAAATGAAAGATAATATTCTGTAGCATTAGAATTTCCCATCCAAGATGTTCACTGGAGCATCTCAGTGTGTCCATAATACACCTAGGCTATATCATTTGCACTCAGTATTAGCGGCACTGACGTGGCACTCATTTTTATTGCAAAGTCATG
>NC_056740.1:284203288-284323288 GCF_019279795.1 Protopterus annectens
TAAATGAGCTGTTCATAGGTTCATAGGTTCATAGGTTCATACTAGGCTATCTGCCCGAGGGCATTTACAAGCCTAGCCCATCGTTTTGTGGCTTACACCACCCCTTTAGTATGGGGAACTATACCCATTATTTTGCTGTGCCTCTGTCGAGCAGTGACACTGAGGTAATCCCTGGGGTATATCTGCGATCTCCCATCCATTGGTCAAGATTTCTCTTGAACAAGGCCAGCGAGGTGCTCTGCCTCACATGTACCGGGATTTTGTTCCACAGCATAGGGAGTCTTTGGGTGATGAATCTATCCCTCCAGCACGTCCTATTAATAGCCGTGTCGAGGTTTAAGTCTCCGCCCTTGTGGCTCTGATGGATCTAGATTTTTGAGGTGAAGCATATTCATCAAATCTGGGTTTGACATGGCCTTGTATGTTAGGCAAAGGTCACCTCTGAGCAAGCGGTGGCGACTGAATAGAGCTGGAGTTCTTTCAGTCGGGCAGCATAGGACAGATTTTTGAGACCCTTTATCCTTTTGGTGAGGAACTTTTGTGGCCTCTCCAGCTGCTGCAAGTGTCGGGTCAGATACATTCGAATGGGGCATTGTACTCAATCATTGGTCTGATGAGTGATGAGTAAAGGGAGACTATGACCTCCCTTGATCTAGATGAGAATCCCTTCATGATAAGGTGGGCAATGTAGAAGGTCTTCCTGACTACTTTAGCTACATGGGTGTCGAATGACAGACTACTATCAACCTGGGTCCCCAGGTCCCTGATAACTTCTTCTGTGCTCAGTGGATTGCCACCTATTTGGTAGCTAGGGGTAACCTTGTTTTTCCCGAAGGGTATGACTATGCATTTTTGGCATTTAACTTTAGGCCGTGGCTCTGGCACCAGTTATCCGTTTCTGTGAGACCCTTCTGAAGGATATCTGTGTCAGATGTGTTTTCTACTATGGCCCAGTTTGCAGTCATCTGCAAACTTTGTCAGCCATAACCCTCCTGTGTTTGCTTGTACTGGAAAAGTAGATGCCAAACAAGAGTGGGCCCAGGACTGAGCCCTGTGGGACACCACTTGTGACAGGCTTTGAGTCTGACATGGCGCCAGCAACTCTGACCCTGTGGGTTCTGTCACTCAGCCAGTTTGCAACCCATCTTGTGATGTATGGGTTAACATTTAAGCTGATGAGTTTTTCAATGATACCCGAGTGGGGTATTGTATCGAAGGCCTTAGCCAGATCGAGGTAGGCTGTATGGACTGCCTTTCCCTCATCAATGGCTTTGGTGGCTGTTTCAAAAAAGTCAACCAAGTTTAAAAGGCATGATCTGCCTTTGACAAAGCCAAACTGGGTTGGATCCAAAGTCTGCAAATTCCCTATGTCTTTATTTATGAGGTCCATTATGATCCTCTCCATGGCTTTGCAGATAAGGCTTGTCAAGCTAATGGGCTGGTAATTTCCAGGGTCGGTGGAGGCACCGCCTTTGTGAAGTGGGACCACAGTTGCAGTGCGCCACTCCTGGAGTGCGTATCCAGAGGTAAGACTTTGATTAAACAGCTGTCCTAGCTGTGGGTTTAATTCCTCATTGAGTTCGTGGAGCACACAGCCGGGGACACCATCAGGTCCCATGGATGCTGTGTTTTTGCTTTGGAGAGAGCAGTTCATACTTGGGCGCTGGAGATGTTTGGGGGGCTGCAATCATTTGGTATAGATATCTCTCCTTTTGGGGGGGGAGAAGTTTGCACTGAACCTGTCAGCCAGTATGTTGGCAATGTCTGTAGGATCAGTAATCTTCACATCATTTTGAACTAGTTCTGAGCATATCTGGGAGTTTCCTCCTAGGTTTCTAACATAGCTAAAGAAGGCCTTATGATTGTCTTTTGAGTCTTCAGCTATTTTCTCTCGAAATTTGCTTTGGATGATTTTATGAGAGCTCTTAGTTTTTACTTATAGTGATCAAGGGTGTCTTACCTTTTAAGGATTTTGCTCTATCTTGTAGTAGCTTCCTCCTTTTGTTGTAGAGTTTGTTTATGGCTGGGGTCCACCAGACTGGACGCTTGCCTTTGGTACAAAGAGTCTTTGTTTTGCTTGGGATTGCCTTATCCATGCAGTCCTGCAGGTGCTGGTAGAAGGCATTTGTAAGTGATTCAGCGGCTTGAGTACTGTTTTCCACCGGTTCGGGGGCCTTAAAGGAGACCACACTAGTCTTTAGAAGTGTGAAGTCGGCTTTTGAGAAGTTCTTTACTGTGGTCTTTTTTATTTCAGGTGGGGGTGGGATGAGGACCTCCAGCGAGATTAGTTTGTGATCTGATCTCACCAGTGAGGGGTATACTTCCGGTGTTGAACATTGTGCTCCCATGTTAAATCATTAAAATGGTACCCCACAGTGATGAATAAAACAGGAGATGCTAGATCTGGGAAAAAGCCTTTGTTCATTAGCCCAGTAAAAAGAGAGGAAGCCCCAAGCACTGCCATAAATATTTAGATGTGTATTGTAGCCGTCTATGCTAAATTTCTGTCACAGCTTCAAAGGGGAATATTGTGAGAATCTAGAGTCAGGTGAACAGATGAGGCCATTCTGCTACCCTCTTGGAAATTATATTTTAGATATTACAAAGAGGAATCTCAGAGTATTGAGTACTTTGGGGAACTTGACTAGAGACACCCCCACCCACAGCATCTTGCCTTGTGGTAGTAAGTAACTTAAATAGGGAACAGTAATTTCTCTTAGATTCCGTAAGGAATATAGTGAAGCTTAGTTTAGAGAGCGTTTTTTCTTTATTGGTACTAGACTGTCCATCAATGTTAATTTCAATATTTTCTATGATTTAAACTCTGTGGTTTACTGTAAATATATATTCAATATTTTCATGTTCTTATATTATTTATTATTAAATATATTTAAAACTTTATTGTGGTTGGTCCTTGTAGAAAATATATAACCTTTGAAAGCACTTATATTTATTTGGTGACACTGAGTGGGCCACTCCAGAAGACTTAGCTGTTTTGGTCAACTATTATCATTTGTATTATTATTAATATTGCACATTATAATTGGACACCCTTTGTTAAGGGCATTAGAGTAGCTGATTGTGGAGTGTCTGGAGGTGGTGGTGATAACTACCTTATACTCTTGGCAGAAGGGGTGACAGCAGGTAAATCTGTGCCAGCCTTTCCCAGGTGTGTGTGTGTGTGTGTGTGTGTGTGTGTGTGTGTGTGTGTGTGTGTGTGTGTGTGTGTGTGTGAAAATTAAATCTTAAAGAATGTGTGTCGGCTACTTGGGGCAGGGACACAAAGCACTGGCTTCACAGAGAGGGTGCTGGAGTTGGCTTGGACACTTGGTGGAGGACCAAATCCTATATCTGTCCAACTGGGGAGTCTTATTGGGGACCTGGAGGGAGACAGATATAGAGACATACAGACCCCAGGCTGAATGTGTTCCCTGTGTGGTCTTAAGGAAAGTTGTACTTGATGCAGAAAGGTTTGCATCTGGAAACACTGAGTGTATCCATTTGTATTCCAAGTGCACACCCCTCTCCAGTGTTAGTGGTGAGGATTCAGGCAACTTGATTACTGGCCCAGCATGGGGACATCACCGATTGGTGGTCATCACATATTGGTAGCAGTGGTGGGTATCACACCTTTAAACAAAGTGAAAAACATCAAAACCAGCTGTTACTTGTATATAGTAACAGCAAGATTGCTGAATAATAGGGAAAAGATGAAAATCCAGTGCTACACTGAGTGGAAATCTCTGCAAAAACATGCACGGCATGCAAATAGTCAATGTAAATGAATAGTGCACTTCTAATCACTTATACCGATGAAACATCGCATACTGCAGTTACTGATGCATTTTGCAGCACTTGATCAAATACTTTTTGATGTAATGTTGCAAAGTGAATTCTGACAAAAAGTAGGGTTGATATACTGTATGGAAACATATATATCTATATTTATTTATTGACATTTGATTACCAGGAAAGTCTGACTGGGTAGGAGACCATTTTCAGTGGAGGCCTGGAGAGAAAATCTCCAAAGTATTATAAGCAGTTTAAGAACACTAGTTTTACACTCTTTAAAAATAATACAAAAAAACTGCAGTTTAAATAACCATTACTTAATGTCTGGAATAGGTACTATCCCACTGAATGTAAAGCGACTAGGACTTTAAGCAAACACGTATACTTTACATTGTGCTTCACTTAATGTCCTCCTGCACAATGTCCAACCACATTTACATCCGCTTAGCACACTATGGATGTAAATGCAGTCGTATATTAAGCGATACACACCTGTATATCAAATTAAATTTAATATGAAAACATTGGTTAAGAATAGATACAAGTTATATGACAATAATTTACAGTTAGAGAAATTTTAGCCAGTTTATACAGCTTAGCTTCTGGTGTCAGTCCAGGGTGATCCAGTATCAGTGAGCCTGAGAGGATAAGGCTTTTGAATACTGGCAAAGGCCTTTGCATCCTCCATAGTGCCTTTCTGGCAATGTTAAAACAACAAATTTTCCACTGTAACAAAATCTAATTGAGACAAACTCAGCATCGTGCTGCTTAATGCTAGGAGTTTAAACATGAAACTGCACTCCCTGGAAGCACTCCTCAACTTGGGGGATGCTGATCTCTGAGCATTTACTGAGACATGGTTTAAGGCCACTGAGAGTACCCTGGTCGTGCAAGGTTACAATGCCTTCCACATGTTCAGACCTCAAAATGAGCATGAAGGAACCAAAGGTGGGGGTGTATCCATCTTCATTAAAACCAAATACACTTCAAGACTGATCAAACAGCATGACTCACTTGAACTACTTCATGTCTAATTAACCATTGGGAAAGTACCACACTACATCATTGCTAGCTACAGATCCCCCACCATGAACCGGGATAAGCACACTGCCTACCACGATTTATTGGAAACCCTTGTAATACAGCCCAACACCTTAGCCACGGGAGAATTCAACCATCCTTCCATAGACTGGGGGGCATACATGAGCAAAACACTTTCACCCAAAGGCTCCTGGACATTGTTAACACAAATGCTCTGGAACAGATAGGCTGCACCCCCACTAGGGGCTATAATGTTAAGGACATAGTACAAACCAACACGAGGGCCACTGTCCTTACCCATACGTGATGCCTTCCCTGGTTAGGTCAGACCACAAATCAGTCTCATTTAAAGTGACTACCAGAACTGACACCCTCACAGGAATAAAAATTATAAAAAAATTTACCAAAGCTAACTATAGCCTACTAAGTGATGGTATAAAAAGCTTCATACCACCTGCAGTCGCAGACATTAATGATCACTATTTTTTTATTTATTTATTTTTTTATTTATTTTACATTTGTTGACCGGGCTAGTCCAGCTGGATACATGTCCATTTTCAGTGGAGGCCCGAGGAGAAAAGCTCTGCTAACATACTACTAAAAACTATTCATCTAAGTGGTAATAATAATATAAAAGCTCACACTAAATAATAATAATACTAAAAAACACACTATAATAATACAGAAAATAACAAATGTCATTGAAGAGGGCTAAAAAAGTAAAGTTA
Source organism: Protopterus annectens (assembly GCF_019279795.1). Lineage (NCBI taxonomy): Eukaryota > Metazoa > Chordata > Ceratodontiformes > Protopteridae > Protopterus > Protopterus annectens. The sequence continues at coordinate 284,208,850 of NC_056740.1, forward strand.
GAGAAAGCAGATGGGTAGTCATTTATGAGATCAGAAAAATTAAAAAATATTAGTGAGTATGTAAGAAAAGGAAAAAAAATGCCTAGTGCACTCAGACATGGTGAGTAAATACTCTGGAGAGACAGAGTTAGGAAATTAAGCAGAGAAGGTTAGCTTAAAGAGCCAAATAAGCTGTTTAGTCAGGGTTATTGCAGGAGCATAGCCAGTGGTTAGTGAGAAATAGTTTTAAGTTAGTTTTGAATAGTGGGAGTGATGTTATGGTAGTAAGGTTTTGTGGTAGTAGATTCCATATTTTGCCAACAGAATTAGAAAATATAGTGTCACCAGCTACGTTATTTGAAAAGGAAGTATGATCAGCATTCTGTTAGAGGAGCGCAATTTCCCCAGATTATTGTATGATTTAATGAGGGAGGAGAGCATTGGAGTGTTGTCAGGGTGGTATAGGGCTTTATGGGCCATTGTAAGTTGGTAGAATTGTATCAGGTGAGGTAATTCCAGCCAGCCTAGTTTTTTGAGATTGAGACAGTGATGAGTCCTGTATGGAGAGTTTGTAGCAAATCTGGCAATGTGGTTAAATGCTGTAGCTAGTTTGTTAAAATTATGCTTAGAAAGATTAGTGTATATGGGGGAGGCATATAATAAGGTAGAGATTAAGTGAGTCCTAGCTATAGTGGTTCTGGCTTCAGGAGTCAGAAAAGATTTGATTCTATAGAGAGATCCTAGTTTTTTGTTAGTGGATTTTATGGTGGAGTTTATGTGAGAGTCACTATGCAAAAGCATACGCTAATGCCCAGTACAAAGACTTAAGTCAATGCATAAACTCTGCTGTACCTGACCGGATCAAAACCAGGTCCCATAAAAATCAAGCCACCATGGTGGACTTCAACTATAAACAGATTATATAACAAGAGGAATAAACTGTTGTCCAAAAGCAAGAGGGATATCACTCTGCAGGGGAAGAGTTCCCTCCTAAGCTTAAACAAGAAAATCAGAACTCTTATAAAGTCTTTTAAAGCAAATTATGAAACTAAAATTGCATCCCTAGCCAAAGATAATCAAGACATTCTTTACCTACATCAGAAATCTAAAAGGGAATGCCCAGCTATGTGCCAAACTGTTTGTAGATGGGATCAATCATTCTACACTGGAAGATATTGTCAACCTGTTAGCTGACAGATTCAGTGCAAACTGCACCCTCCCATTCCCACCTACCATATCCCAAAGCATACCTGACACCAGCCCTCTGCCTGGTATCGCTAGAGAACAGGTCATCTCTGTGTTCACCAAGGCCAAAAACATGGCCTCAATGGAACCAGATAATATCCCAGGTTTTTTACTAAACAATCCAAAACAAGACTGAGCAGACCCACATGATGTTCTCTTTAATCATAGCTTGAGAACTGGCTATGTTCCTGCAGAATGGAGAACAGCAACAATAATCCCCTTGCACAAAGGAGGGGCATCAACTGACCCTCGGAACTACAGACCCATAAGTCTAACCAGCCTCATCTGCAAGGCCATGGAAAGAATTATCATGGACCTTATCGAGAAGGACATAGGTGACCTACAAATGCTGCACCCAACCCAGTTTTGCTTCTTTAAGAGTAGATCATGCTTATTAAACCTTTTAGACTTCTTTGAGAATGTCACCAAAGCCATGGATGAAGATAAGACAGTGCACAAAGCCTATCTCGACCTTGCCAAGGCGTTCAACACAATTCCCCATGCTGGCATCATTAAAAAGCTCTCCCAGCTGGGGATTAACCCTTAGATTACTACATGGGTAGCCAATTGGCTGACTGACAGAACACACTCTGTCAAAATTGGTGACTCCATCTCCTTCACTAGACTTATCACCAGTGGAGTATCACAGGGGTCTGTGCTGGCCCCTTACTATTTGACATCTATTTCTCAGAAGGCCAAGCCAAAGTAGATGGCCTCTGGCTCACCAGGTTCACTGATGATTGCAAACTAGGAGCAACCACTGTGCTCCCCAATGAGGTCAACATATTACAAGAAGGGCTAACAAAAATAAATGATTGGTGCCAAAGTCATGGTCTAAAACTAAATGCAAAAAAATGCATTATTATTCCCTTTGGCAAAACAGAATTCTTTCAAATTACAGTACTGACAGCACCACCCTGAGTTCCAACCCATTGCTGTGAGATGTGGGAACCCAGGCTGATAGCAATCTGAACTTTGATCACCTATTTTATACAGTGGTAAGAAAAGCCTTCTATATGGTGCACTTCATAAGCAAGGGCACAGCATCCAGATCAAGGGATGCTATGACTCCACTGTACTCAACCCTCATCAGAGTAAAATGCGCCTGTTTGCATGTACCTCATGAGCCACCTGAAGCATCTGGAGACCTCAGAGGTTTTTCAGTAAAAAAATACAGGGACTACAAAACATGATGTACTTGGACAGGATGAAAGCCCTGTCACTTTATTCTGCATCTTACAGGCTGCTGAGAGGTGACTTGTGCCTGGCCTACAGGGCAATCACCTACCCTGCCCTAATGAAAATACTGCACATCTGCAAGTCAAATGGCACAAGAGTCACTCACTTTAGGGACCTCAACCTAACCTGTGGCATTAACAGAACAACTTGGAGAGACAGATGTGTCTCCCAGAGGCTGCCTCTTCTTTGGAATAGACTTTCTATTCATGGAAAACAGAGTTCCTCACTGACCCTATTCAAACTCAACCTAGATAATTGGATGGGAGACTCCAAATTTGCCCTTGAGGTGGCACTCTTGTCCCTCATGGGCAGGGGTAGCTGGTGTTGATCACAGACCTGCTCTGTTCATAAATTCATTCTGTGAACTACCCAAAAAATAAAAAATAAATGGGGATAGTTGAGATGAACATGGTTAGGCTTGTAAATGCTCTAGGGCAGCTAGCCTAGTAACCTCTTATGAATCTATAAACCTCCTATAAAGGTAAGTTAGTGTAATACAAACAGGAACTGCAATATGAAGTGAGAGAAAAACAGACTTATCATATATTTAGAGAGAATGCCAGAGAAGAGAAATTTTTAGAACTAAGGAACTGAGAGACGACATTAAAGAGATTCAAAATTTGAATGGGTACTTGTTCACGTTAGGTGCTATAATTTATTGGCTAGGAAGTCTTTTAGAATGGCTGTGTAGGATGAGAGGGAGGGTATTGACCTGATGGAAACAGAAAGAAGTTCCAGGCCTTAGCAACATAGTACAGACAATAATAATCAAAAGCAAAGAAATGTTCCTACAAACGAGCAGCGTTCCCGTTAATACCTCAAAGCACAAAGTCCAATCCACCATAAGCAGGAACAAATGGGCAGCACATAAAAGTATACCAAATAAAGTTAAATAAAAGTATACCATGATGCATAAACTGAAATCTTCCAGACCACAGCAGTAAAATAGAACGTTCTTTATTCCACACAGTTAGCGCTTTCACCCAGTAGGCTTCATCAGACTGTATCATCATAAGAATAAATCACAGTGCTTTTATATTGTCATTAATTAAGGTCTTCATTGCTTCAATCAACATACTCATGCATTTAAAGACACATTACATACATATATAAAAAATTATAAAAAAACAGCACTAATATAGAACTATAGCACACAATAAATATTCTAACTGAACTATTTTGCTTGCCTAATCCTCCTCCTTTTTAGGATAGGATGTAAACTAACTTTATCATTCAAGCCAGGTGGATAATCTGCTCTACAGTGTATAATCCACCTTAGCTCAATTTCCAATGTATAATTTTCCAAGTCTCCCCCCCTTAGACTATTGTTAATTTGTTGTATTACGCAAAATGAAAAGGTATGTGTAGCACCTGCAACCTTATAATGTTTGGCCAGTGCATTATGTTCCTGACCTGTCCGCATCTGATACACATGTTCCCTTATCCGTTCCCTTAACTGTCTATTCGTTTTCCCTATATAAAACGCAGGGCATGTGACACATTGAGCAAGATATATCACATTGGTGCTCCTGCAAGTAGTACCCGTTGAAAAGGAAAACTCTCTCCCAGTGACTGGTTGCTTAAAAACCTCCATAACATTAATATAGCAGCACTGATTGCACTGTCGGCAGGGAACTGTATTGTATGTCCATCTAACACCTCTCTCCACTGCCCCATGACAAAGTATCCTCTTCAAGTTTTTCTTATTTTTATACTTAAACTTTGGCCTCTCTCCTACTAAAGACCTGATCTCTTCATCTACACCCAATACATCCCAGTGTTTCTCTATAACTTTCTTAATGTTATAAACATCACTTGTAAAATAAATTGGTATACTTATTTGGTTTTTGATATCTCCTCTAGCTATAACACTACCTTCATCTTCACCTAGTACCTCACTTTTTGAAAAATATGGACGAGCTTTCGTCTCTCTTAATGGATAAATACTGGAGATTGCTTCATCTATCTCCACCCTATTATACGACCTCTCCAAGAGTCTCCTATTCAACCCTGTCAACTCCCTTCTGAATCCCTCATCTGTAGGATTCAACCTAGAGGCTCTCATAGCTTGACTTTTCACCACATTTTCAAAAACATGTCTAGGGTGCATACTAGTCCTGTGAAGTAGTGTATTTCTATAACACAGTTTCCTATGCACAGAGGTGTTCACCATTCCATTTGATAGCCTCATAATATCCACGTCTAAAAAAGAAACAGTCCCTAGAGTACTTAATAGTAAAATTCAAGAACTCTGTTGAATTATTCATAAAGGATTCCAACTCTCTTAACTGGTTGTCATTCCCTCTCCATACCAGAAAGAGGTCGTCCACAAATCTTTTATAAAAGTGGATATGTTGTTTAAATATGGCACTGGGAAATAACACTTCCCTCTCCCATTCCGCCATAACAATGTTGGCGTAGCTATTGGCACAAATAGTGCCCATAGCTACGCCATCATTCTGTATGTATATATTTTCACTAAAAATGAATACATTGTTCTCTAGAATGGTCTCTAGTAAAAGGGCTATCAGTTCAACTAAACTTGAACTCATAGAAGTTTGTTCATTTAGATAATTCTGTACACTAATAACACCTCTTTCATTGGGTATAACCATAAATAAACTGGTCACATCAAATGTGACCAAAAAATATTCTTCTTTCTCATCTAAAGAAGTGACATATTCATAGAGATCCAATAGAAATTGTTTGCTGTCTTTCAGTATACAATGATTGGCTTCTACCACTGGCCTGAGATGGTATTCTACAAACAATAAGAAGGGTTCAGTCAACCAACCTTGTCCTGAGACTATAGGTCTCATGGGAGGATTCTCTAGATCTTTGTGTATTTTTGGGAGGCCCTTCAATATAGGTATCAATGGATTCTCAACTTTAAAATATTTCATCAAATTTCTATCTATTATACCACTTGTGTATAAGTCATCGAGCATATCATATACTCAAAACACTTTTGTCATAACCTCATCAATTCCAAGTTTGCTATAAAAAATGCTATCTTTCAACATATTATGCATACTATTAAAATACTGGTCACAGTCCATCACAACAATTGGCCCTCCTTTGTCTGCAGGAGTAATAATAATATTGCGATCATTTTTTATTTCGCACATCGCTTGTCTTTCTACTGATGTTAAATTATTCCTTCTCCTATTCTTTTTCATGTTCCCATTATTATATTGTGAATGAAAGTCATTCTCAACTAACCTTGAAAATGTCTCTAATACAGGGTGCAATATTGGAATATATGTGCTCATGGGTTTAAAAATACCTTTCATATTTTGTTGTTCTGAATTCCCATAATCCAATTTCAATTGTATATTTCTTATAAACATTTTTACATCTATTATAGAATCTGTAATGTCACTTAATTGACACGGTATAAAGGTAAGCCCCTTACTGAGCACTTGTTCTTCATGTACACTTAAATTCCTTTTAGATATATTAATTACTATTGATTCCCCTTCTTTCCCCATATTTTCTTCAAGGTGGGGCCATCCTGATTGATGTCTCCCATTTTCCGCTTCTGTCGACCCCTGCTCATGGAGCGATTTCTCCCTTTGAACTGGGGTGACTGTATGGGGAAAGGGGTATCACGCAAAATATAACTCCCTGTTGTTTCTTTTATACAACCAGTGTTGGAGTTCTTATTCTTAACAACTGGTTCCCCCTTCTTTCCACCATCAAGTGCTTGGTTAACTATCACATCACCTGTATTCACACATTGATTACTAACATTACTCAATCTTTCATTAATAATCAGCGGATACAGATTCCTATTGTTAATATCATTACTATTCACGGTTACTTTCTCCGTGGGTGTATTAGCATCACTAACCAACACATTTTCATTTACTATTACTCTATTAACATCAGCAGTCAAAGTTTTATCAGCAGTCCTATTATTAGTCCCATTGTCAATATTCCTCGGCCAAGTAAAGACCTGACCACATTTAAAATCCAATGTGTCCCTTTCAATTTTGCTTTTCTTTTGGTCAAGCAAACGTTTTTCATAAATACAAACATTGTCCATGAGTCTATCCATGCCCACCACTGCTTTCGGGGTAGTATACTTTAAAATAATAGACTCATGTAACTCAGTCACTTTTGCTCTCAAAGCTTCTTCTTCTGGTTTGTGAAAGTCAATCAATAGCTTCATGTAATTGAAGCTCAGCTCCATATTTAAATTTTGCCACTTTAATAGTAACTCAGGAAAATGATTACCTGTGGTGGGCATTTTTAACACTCTGAGTCCACGTGGAATTATACGTTTCTTCAGGCATGCCTCAAAGTGGTGCCTCTGCAGCTGTAGCCTTTTTAATCTCAAAAGATCAATCTCCAACTTGTTTAGGTCCTCCGCTAATGAAACAAGTTCTTTTGCATTATCACATTCGGATCCACGCTTCTCTTCTCGTTCATAAAATAGTAAAATGTTCTCTTCTCCGGTCACACAATCATGGAACCTTCCCAGCTTCCGGTCGCTGAGTTCCCTTACGTCAGGTGTATACTCCAATTCGATCTCGTCACCTCCTGTGCAAGCCATGCCCTCGCTTAGGAACAAAATAACAATAATAATCAAAAGCAAAGAAATGTTCCTACAAACGAGCAGCGTTCCTGTTAATACCTCAAAGCACAAAGTCCAATCCACCATAAGCAGGAACAAATGGGCAGCACATAAAAGTATACCAAATAAAGTTGAATAAAAGTATACCACGATGCATAAACTGAAATCTTCCAGACCACAGCAGTAAAATAGAACGTTCTATTTTAGTATCAGATGCGGACAGGTCAGGAACATAATGCACTGGCCAAACATTATAAGGTTGCAGGTGTTACACATACCTTTTCATTTTGCGTAATACAACAAATTAACAATAGTCTAAGGGGGGGAGACTTGGAAAATTATACATTGGAAATTGAGCTAAGGTGGATTATATGCTGTAGAGCAGATTATCCACCTGGCTTGAATGATAAAGTTAGTTTACTTCCTATCCTAAAAAGGAGGAGGATTAGGCAAGCAAAATAGTTCAGTTAGAATATTTATTGTGTGCTATATTTCTATATTAGTGCTGGTTTTTTATAATTTTTTATATATGTATGTAATATGTCTTTAAATGCATGAGTATGTTGATTGAAGCAATGAAGACCTTAATTAATGACAATATAAAAGGACTGTGATTTATTCTTATGATGATACAGTCTGATGAAGCCTACTGGGTGAAAGCGCTAACTGTGTGGAATAAAGAACTTTCTATTTTACTGCTGTGGTCTGGAAGATTTCAGTTTATGCATCGTGGTATACTTTTATTCAACTTTATTTGGTATACTTTTATGTGCTGCCCATTTGTTCCTGCTTATGGTGGATTGGACATAGCACAGACAATGCCCAGCAGATTTGATAGGTTTGTGGACAGATGTGAGTCTGTTTAATATCTGTTTATCTATCTCCCTCTCTCTCTCTTGTGATATATAGATATATATATATATATATATATATATATATATATATATATATATATATATATATATATATATATATATATATATATATATATATATATATATGGGTCTACTTCTGTTTGTCGAAAACACACATTCTTGACAAACAGAAGATCGAACCCACTTAAGCGAAAGTGCACTACATAGAAACTGCACTTTCGCAAAAGCCGATTCAGCGAAGCATGTTACAGTGGGGATAAGGAAATATATCCTTTTCCCCACTGTAGTGCGATCTCAGAGTTAGTATATTTAAGTAGAGAGGATGTGGGGGTGCAAAATAGTGTTTAAAGCTATTTGTTTTTTTTTTTCTGATTCGCTGAATTGGCTTTTGCGAAAGTGCACTTTCAATGTAGTGCACTTTTGCTTAAGTGAGTGCCTACGTTTCTTGTTTGAGATTTTGAAATTTCAATCAAGAAATGTAGACCCATATATATATATATATATATATATATATATATGTAAGAAGCCAAATACCAAATGCAGCAAATCAGCAGTATCAGCAATACCAGCAATAAATACGTAGTTGAATTCTCAATAAATGAAGATATCCACACAAACCTTCACGATACAAGAGCAGAATTTAATACAGCAACACTAGAAAAACGTAAGCGCTTTCACGGACTGCATGTCCGCTTCTTCAGACGTACATCCAAACTGAAGCACTGAGCTTAAATACTAGATCTAAACTTCTCAATTAAACAATTAATTCAATTAACAAGTAATAAAACAATTAACAAATAAAATACATCACTACAAAGTTTAAAACCATAAAATTACCTAAGAGGTCTGGCTTGTAAAACAGGTTTAAGGGGAACAGATTCATTTAGACCATGCCCATACTGTGCACCTAGCCTAAGGATCCATTTAACTTCAGCAGTTTCAGTCTGATTAACAATATTTCCTAGTCTAGGATTAGGTGGAAGTATGCAAAGAATCTGAAACAAAAAGAAATGTGTGGGACCATTATTCAGAACGTGCTTAGCAATGGCACTATGCATTTCATTCCTGTTAACACAATAGTAGTGATCACGGATCCTTTCCCTTAAACCTGTTTTACAAGCCAGACCTCTTAGGTAATTTTATGGTTTTAAACTTTGTAGTGATGTATTTTATTTGTTAATTGTTTTATTACTTGTTAATTGAATTAATTGTTTAATTGAGAAGTTTAGATCTAGTATTTAAGCTCAGTGCTTCAGTTTGGATGTACGTCTGAAGAAGCGGACATGCAGTCCATGAAAGCGCTTACGTTTTTCTAGTGTTGCTGTATTAAATTCTGCTCTTGTATCGTGAAGGTTTGTGTGGATATCTTCATTTATTGAGAATTCAACTACGTATTTATTGCTGGTATTGCTGATACTGCTGATTTGCTGCATTTGGTATTTGGCTTCTTACATACCTATTGGGCTGCTTTGGTTTTTGTTTCATATATATATATATATATATATATATATATATATATATATATATATATATATATATATATATACACACACACACACACACACACACACACACACACACACACACACACATATATATATATATATATAGAGAGAGAGAAAGAGAGAGAGAGACAGATATGCAATTAAATATATTGACAAGACATAAGATCAAACATGAGATCAATGACTACAAATAATAGAATAGTATACTCGCTGACAGTAAACCTCAGTGACAATGGACGTATCAACACTTAACCTCTGAGTGCTTTAATGACATATTCTCAAACCAAAGAGTAACACCCAAACAGAAATAACAAACCAGAATGCACTACAAAAACATCTGTAAAGAAAAATGTTATGGGAACTGCATAGGATCATATGGCATGTTCCAGTTTGGTAATGCTGAGTGCACATTCATTCTTCTCCATATTGCAACACCAAGGAGGACTAAAAGGCATTCTAGATGTTACAGACAATCATTTATATTCCACAAGACACTGCTCCCAAACAAAAGAATCCATAACAGAAGCAAAATGCATATGACAGTGTCCGAAGAAGCACTTTAATTTCCTGCGCTAGCCTTCCACTAAATTCTGCAAAGCATTGGACTGTAAATCACATGCACTCCTTAACGCAACACAAGACTAAACAATGGAGGACACCTTCCACATACAATGTCACAGGTCACAAAGTGTTGCAAATATCCCTAAACATACTCCTGTTTAAAGTATGTTAAAAAACTAGTAGCAGAAATAGGAAGCTCCCCCTTTATTGCAGCATCCAGAGCTGGAATATCTGCAGCTGGGAGAAATTATAAACACATGAGCATACATACTGTCTGTGAAAATGCCTTATCTCAGACACACAAATATGCTAAACCTAAATGCTTTGTTTCACAGCAAATATTCTGCATAAAGTGAAAGAATCAGCTATGCACAGCTGTATTGGGAAAATTAAATATGAAGCCCTTTATAACCACTGGCTCAAAATCACACATGATAAAACTGGTCAGTCTAAAACAAAGAATAGTTGTGTAAACTCTTACCATAACCATAATTGTCCTTCTCTTCTATATGTTGCAGTATCCATAACATGAGGGAGTCTGCTGCAGGCTGTCCCAAATTTCTGGTTAGTATAAAAAAGTCTAAAGCTACTGTGAGGTACATGCAACATCGCACATACGATCCCTACCAATGTCGGTCATAAAGTGATATTGGATATACAGCAAATGTCAGCATGTACCATCCTCAGAACTGAATTCCCCAAGAAGAACACGAGCCTGAGGTAAACTGAGAAACACACATCCAGGAAACAAGAAAGCGTCAGGGGGAAGGTGGGAGAGATAGAATACTGCAACATTCAGAAGAGAAGGACATTTATGGTTATGTTAAGATTTTACACAACTATTCTATGTCCTTCTTTTCATACACTGCAGTATTCATAACATGAGGGAGAATACCAAAGGCTCATGCAGAGGAAAGAGTGGGAGGAGGGGCTGTAGCGCTCTCTACAAACCCCTGAAGAATAGCCCTGGCAAAACCAGCTCTAGATTTAGATATACCATCCAACTTGTAATGTTTTCTGAAGGTATGCACAGAAGACCAAGTGGCTGCTTTTAAGATAGAAGACGTATCCAGACCCTTGAAAAAAGCACCTGAAGAAGACACAGCTCTAGTGGAATAAGCTTTAAGTGGAGAAGCAAGGGTTTTTCCATGAGCAGCACAACACATGTAAATAACCTTAGAAATCCAGGAGGAGATTGCCTGCTTGGAAAAACGGTTTTCCCAGAGCCCTGGGATGGTAGGAAACAAAGAGATAATCAGATTTCCTAAAGTACTTGGTTTTATCCATATAAAACCTGACTTATCTATACACATCCAAGGTGTGTAAGAGCCTCTCAACAGAAGATTGTGGAGAGCGAAAGAAAGTGGGCAGGTTAATGGCCTAATTAAGAGACAACTCATTTACCACCTTAGGCATGAAGGAGGGATTAGTGCATAGAGAAAGCCTATCCTTGTGAAAAAACAGTAAAAGGAGAAGAAGCTATAAGGGCCTGAAGTTCTGAAACCCTTCTGATTGAAATGATAGCCAAGAGAATCACTGTCTTCTAAGTGCAATACTGAAGGGAAAATTAAGCTGCTTGTTCAAAGGAAGGCAATGTAAGTTTTTTCAAAACAAGGTTTAAATCCGAAGGAGGTGGTACTGGTTTCCTTGGTGGTCTGATATGAAGATGCCTTTCAAGAAAAGTTTGACTTCCAACCTAGAAGCCAAAGGAGGGGTCATAGGCAGACAGGCAGAAATGGCTGAGAGATAAGCTTTTACTGAAGAGTATGACAATCCAGTCTTTAGTAGTTCACACAGGTAAGACAAAACAACTGGAATATCCACAGACAATAGTTGTAAGTTTTTGGAAAGATACCAGACAGAAAACCACTTCCTTTTGGAAATTTAGGATTTCCTAGTATTGGGTTTTCTGGCCTCCTGTAGAACTTGTAGCATGACCTTAGAAAATAGGTATCTGAAAGGGAACAAAAGCCTATCACCCACAGTGCCATCTGAAGGGTTGACATTTGTGGATGTATTAGAGATCCCTTGTCCTGTGTGAGTAGATCCACCCTGTGAGACAACTTGTGATGATTGCCCTTGGCTAAATGCAGAAGAGGGAACCAATGCTGGCTTGGCCAAAAGGGAGTCACCAACAAGATTTTTGGTTGGTCCTGTTGACTTTTTAACAGGACTTTCTGAAGGAGGGGGAAGGAGGGTAATGCACAGGCAAACATCCCTGTACAAGAGAAGGATAGAGCATCCATCTTCCATGCCTGAGAATGGAGAACTCTGGCACAAAACTTTGGAAGTTATCTGTTAATAGGGGAGGCAAACAGATCTACTTGAAGAGTACCCCACCAGTGGATAATGTCCATAATCACATCCCTGTGCAACATCCATTCATGGAATTGAGTCATGGACCTGTTCAATGTATCTGCCACAACATTCTGACTGGAAGGAATGTAAATTGCCTGAAGGGTCAGCTGATATTGAGTTGCCAGCTCACAAGCTTTGAGACCCAACCTGCACAGAAGATATGATGTGGTCTCCCCCTGCTTGTTGACATACCAAAGAACTGTTGTGTTGTCTGTGAACCACTTTAAGGGACCTGTTTGAAAAAGAGGATGAAAGGTTAGCAGGACAAAAATAAGAGCTCTCACCTCTTTTATATTTATGTGTTCCTTCATTTGGGAAGGAGACCATGTATTCTGAACTTTCTAAGAGGCAACAGTTTCCCCCCATCCCATGTCCGAGGCATCCGTGATCAACTTCTGAGACAGAAGTGGGCTTGTAGAAGTCCTGGATTCAAGAAAGCCTGTAGGATCCACTCACTCTAATTGTTTTTTCAAGCAGGGAAGGAGAGGAATCACAAAAGCTAGTGGATGAGCATGATTCATCCAGACTGACCTGAGGTAGCCCTGGAGTTTCATCATGTGGAGTTTGGCTAGAGGTAACATGGGAGTAGTGGATGCCATGATGCCCAGCAGGTGGAGAAACTCCCTGGCTGTCAGGGACGGGAGTGTAATAACAGGTTGAAAGTAAGTTGTTAGAGCAAGACTTTCTGAAGAGCTTAGGAAGCCAACATCTTGTCTGACTGAATTCTGCATCCCAGGAAGACATGGTCCTGTGAAGGAACAAGAGAGGTTTTTTGGAAAGTGATAGTGAATCCTAGTCTATTTATTTTCTTTTATTTATTTTTCATTTGGTTACTGGGAAAGTCTGATTGGACACAAGTCCTTTTCCAGCAGAGGCCTAGGGAGAAAAGCTCCACATACAAAAACATTATATAGTACAATAAAAAGACACTTTACATCACACAATAAAATAAAGGCAATCATAGTATTAATGTAAATCAAATTATATAAATATAGTACTGAAGTACATCATTGTATTGAAGTATAAAACATTCCCTGGGACTCAAGAAGCCTTTTTTTCCATGCAGAAACAGTGTAGTCACTCCTGCACGGAATATGTCTGCTGGGCGAGCCAGTAAACTACTGTTCTGATGTGCACGGACCTACTTACACTATTCCTGCACAGGCAAAACTGCATAATGCTAATTAAATCATTTGCTGGTGAAAACCATGCAAATGAGGTGAATTAGTGATTCAGCAAGCAGACAGGCATCCGTGCAAGAATAGTGTTAGTTGCAGAAATGTATTTGGCTACTAGCCGAATAAATTTTTGCAAAAATTAAAATGGAGGCATGACAGCTAAAATAAAAGCATGTATTATAATCTTTAGGCATGCCAATGGCCAAATATATGGCCATTGGCATGGAAAAGTGTTTCATTTTTATAAAAATAAAAGTTTTTTTTGGGGGGGGGTCGATCAAGGTTGTTTAAGCATAGGGCAGCAGTGCATGAACAGGATCATGCCGAAAATAAAAAAAAAATGTGAAAACTCAATTTTAAGGGAAATCTGCATTTTGCTATTATAGTCTATGGCATGCAGAATCAAAACAATCCAGGGAACAGTAGTTGTTAAGGGGAAAGGCTCTGGGGTAGTACAGTAACTACTGACTAAGGCAGTGGGGTATGCAAATGAGGGGAAATTTACTGAAGCACAAAAATATTGCAAGTGCCAAACTGCACCTAACCGTGTAGGTGCTATAACACGATCATGTAAGCAGGAGGAGCAACAGACATGAAAACAGGGTGTGTCATGCATGGTGTAAGCACATTGGAGCTCTATAGCTTCCAGATAAGCTTAGCTAAGCACAGCTAAGCAAGGGTGTGTGTCGGAGGCTGTATTGACTTATTCCATGGAATGAAGAGCATGTTTGTGTCCAGAAAGGGTAATTTCTTAGTGTTTACATTAGCTAATGGGTTTGCATGGTGCACAAAGGGTCTAAAACAAACAAACAAAAAACCTCAGAAATAGCAGGACTGTTTATATTTGGGCTCCTGGTTTGCGCGGCATGACTTAGGGCTTAAAACGGGTGGAAATGGAAAGGGGAAAAAAAAGGAAAATAACAGAATAAAAGCAATAAAGAACAAATTACATAACTAGCAGGTGGAATGCATCATAGTCAGCCAATCATACAGGCAGCATCTGCAGCACAACAGTATAGACTATGCAAACACCTTACAGTCTGTTTTTTTCCCACAAACTCTGCACCACTGGTGTACACATGCAGGGGAATTTTAACTGGAAAAATGTTAGGGGCTGCCATTGCTTTGATCCATCAGTATGTGCTATAGTCTGATGGCGGTGAGGAGGATAATGCTGACAACCACCACAGACCAAGGAGGAGGAAAAGAGAATTCAGACCTCGGGTAACTTACCAGGGGCTACATGATCTGGAGATAGTAGAGTGCTACAGGGTGGATAGAGATATACTTCAGGAAATCATTGAGCTGTGCCGGCCTCAACTCAAACCTAGAGCCAACAGAGGGGAACCCATCCCAGTGGATACCACGGTATGTGTAGCCTTAAGAATACTAGCTACAGATACTTTCCAAAGACTTACTCGGGACATCATAGGGGTCTCACAGGCATCTGCATCTAGGGTACTTCACCAGGTCCTGGATGCCATGCTACCACATGCCAGTGAGCACATTTACTTCCCCAACACCTGTGAGGAGAGGACCAGCAATATGCATCTCTTCCACTATGTAGCAGAATACCCGGAGGTACTGGCTGCGATAGACTGCACTCACATCCACATCAGAGCCCCACCCAGTAAACAAGGCAGGATCTACATAAACTGCAAGGATTCCACTCCATCAGCTGCCAGGTTGTGTGCAATGCCCAGGGCATTATCATGAATGTGTGTGCTGGCAGCCCTGGAAGCTATCACGACTCCCACATCTGGCATTTGTCATGGCTGTACTAGGCATTTGTCAGTGGGGGCATCCCATATGACCATCTGGTGGGGGATGCTGGCTATGCACTGGAGCCATGGATGATGACACTCATCAGAAACGCAAACACACTTACAAAAGAATGCCATAATGAAGCACATGCACAAACCAGGATCATTATAGAGCATGTGTTTGGGATGCTCATGTCATGGTTCTGCTCCCTTAACATATCTGGTGGAGCCTTGCATACACTCCAGCAACATTTGCACACATTTTCATAGTATGTGCCATGCTACACAATATGATCCTGTGGAAACATCTGCAGCAGGAACAGCATGGGGAAGGGCCACACACCCCACCACCATTGCTAAGGTCCCCACAGGTACAGAGGAACTCAGAGGAGGAGGCCCTTGAGCTGGCTCCTGTAGGCAGATGGAGGGGTGCCCAGTATGCTCAGGCCTTGGGAAAGAGGCGATGCATAGCACACACACTGACACTGTAGGGACCCCATGGACTGACACCTCTCTTTGACTCCCACACACAGTAAAATGGATGACACACACATCACATTACCTGTAACTTACCCTGTATAGGCAGTGTACTGTGTGCATCCAACATAGGTGGCCCTCAAGCAATGTCCTCACAACTGCCGCAAGCACAAGGTAAGTCAGTCTCCTTAACAATAAATGAATGGATTAGTATGTTTTGGTAGCATGTCTATGGTAATGCTGCATGCATGCAAGGGAATGGGCTGGATTATTGGGATAGTAACAAATTGACAGCTATGTGAGACACCAGGAAACATCTGCCCAGTACTGGCCTCCCCACATTATGCAGTAGTACCCAAGGTGGCAAATCCCACTGCAGTATATGTGTGGGGGACAGCTAACTGGGGGGGTCATAGGTCACAGGCATGGATGTCAGTGTGGGGGTCCCATACCCACCCCTCACACCCATGCAGCAAGTCAGCTGTAGAAAACCAGAGAGAAATGTCTGGCAAAGGCCCACAAATGGTGGCAATGTTGAATTACCCCCCCCCACAGACCCACACAGTGATAGCACAGCAGGTCTTGCAGTTGCAGTAAGGCTATGAAGGGTAAGAAGTCTGAAACTCAAATGTATGTCATTAAAATCTGACCTGTTTTCTTTACTGATATGCTTCTAATCTCCAAGACAGGGCACAATAGTATGGTAAATGGAACTAAAATGTAAAGCAAATATCAGCACAGTCTGTGCAAATGTGTACAGTTGACAGGTGTGCCCCTCTCCTATATACCCACATGAATGTAGTAACATGTATGCTTGCAGGGAAATAGCATCATAGCACACATTGGCAGTGCTGTCTCAATATAGATGAAAACATGCTGCCTGTCCACAATATGCAGGAGTCAATGAGCTATGTGTATGTGTGGATACTACTGTCAGGATCTGGCCAGCACATTCTCCTGGCAGTCATCTTGTAGTGCCCTAGGTATAGTGCCATCTTTGGCATGGCAATGTGCAGATAACTGCAGTGCCAACTATTATGCTTGTCAGTGACACCCACTGCTCTTCCACTGACATACCTGGAAGTCACAGTGCTATGTGGACTATACTACTCATATAATGGGCATCTTGAAGGCTGTGTAGCCGAGGTGCTAAGGCTTTTGTGAATATAATGCTTTTTGGCACTGTTGCCAGTGGGTATTTTCAATAATCCTTTTTTCTTATGTTTGCTTTTATATATAATGGACATGCCTGCACAGCAGAATGCACTCTGTACCCACACCCATAACTCCCAACCTCTGACAACAAGACATCTGGACAATGGCAGAAATAAAAGTGAAACAAAGGCACAAAAATAGGCATGTGTTGTAAATATTGCCCTTACATACTGAGAAAGTTGGTAGGGTGAGGGGTTTGCAGTGGCGGGAATTGTCTGAAGGTTATATAGTCTGAAACAGTAATGTCTGTCATTATTTTGTATCATCATTCATCAATTATATGCAACTAACTTGCCATAAAAACACAAGTTTACGTAGATGGGATGAAACCTCTAGCCAAACACCTGGATAACCTGCCAAAAAATGTACAGATGAGAGGTATGGCCACATAAGGATATGACATCTCAGGTTAGAAAGATACCACACAAGCAGGAGATCCCCAGCCAGTATATCACTAAGTTGCTGGACTGTTTATACAGCGCATCATCACTCACTGGCTGTAGCCACACCTCACACGTGGCCTTGTTGAGCAAGAATGTACATAGCTGCCCTTGTAATATTGGTCTATGCATCATACAACTAGTATTCCTCTGGTAAAGCACTGTGATGATCCAAGGATGTCTGGCACTAGGTAATGACACAATACATTGCAATGTCAGACTACAAAAATGTCAGAAAATGTCTTCTAAACAAACCCAGTACCCTAAGGAAAGTCCTGTGTACTCCTGAGAGGTATGGCTGTAATACACACAACCCTGGACTGGAGTACACCCATCTCTGGAATGGAGTCCCACTCTAACTATAGAAGTTCACACTGGACCTGTTCCTACACTTAAAGAATCACAGGACATGGAACTCACATCGGACTATATGACTATATTGTGTATATATGTCTGTGCATACAGACAGCTATGCACACCTTAACTCCCCCCCCCCACACACACACATCAGACATAATTACCCTCAGCTAGCTGTAGGTGGCCCATATGTGATATAGCTGCATCTGTTGCATGAGATACACAGACATATATATGGGCAACAGATAACACATGTGAAGCATACACACACACAAATGTGGGAAAGAGAGAGACAGACAGTGATAGAGAGAGAGAGAGAGAGAGAGAGAGAGAGAGAGAGAGGGGATACACACAGAGTGAGTCACATACACAGATAACCTGAATGACATACAATGATGTCCTGCTGTGGACAGTGGCATACCAGTCATAAACAGTTACACATGCCAGAATAAAAGGTGTGCCCCATTGTGTAATAGTACTGAGGTTGGGTTTATAATATGACATCACCTGCCTGTGTGTATTTGTGTCCGTAGGTCTATTAAGACACTGTTTCCACTCATTGCCCTACTTCTGCTGCTGTCATTCACCTTAGCAGTACCATTGGACACCTATCACCCCTGTAAGCTCTTTAGTACATGCGATAACTGTGTAACACTACAGTACAAATGACTAGATAGGTAGGGGTTCTAATGTCAATACTGGCAACTATGTGTATGTGTGTGTGACAGTTGTGTGTGCAAGAGTGAGGGAGTGTGTGTCTGTTTCTTTGTTTGTAGGTGAAACAGTTTTAGGCCATTCCCACCCACAACACTTCCCAGTGTCCCACCTTAGCAGTCCTGCTGATGTCATTCCCCTTATCAGCAGCTTTGGCCAGTTGTCAGCCCATTAAGCTCCACAGCATGTGCGATAACTGTGTAACACTATAGTACAAATCACTAGATAGGCAGGGGTTCTACTCTCAGATCTAGCAAATGTGTGTGAGAGTTTAAGTGTGTGTGTGTATGCTTGTAAGAAGAAGTATTTTGATAAGTTTCCTGCCCAGTGCCCTGTTTTTTCAGTCCTGCTGGTGTCATTCCTCTTATCAGCACCTTTGGCCAGTTGTCAGCCCAGAAAGCTCTATAGTGCATCCGAGAACTGTGTAACACTATAGTACAAATCACTAGATAAGCAGGGGTTCTCAATCTGAGATCTGGCAAATGTGTGTGTGGGTGTGTAAGTGTGTATGTTTATAAGAATAAGTATTTTGATACGTTTCCCACTCAGTGCCCTACTTTATCAGTCCTGCTGACATCATTCTCCTTATCAGCACCTTTGGCCAGTTGTCAGTCCAGTAAGCTCCGTAGCGCATGTGATAACTGTATAACACTACAGTGCAAATCAATAGGCAGGAGTTCTACTCTCAGATCCTGCAAATGTGTGTGGGTGTGTAAGTGTGTATATTTGTAAGAAGAAGTATTTTGATAAGCTTCCAATCCAGTGCCCTACTTTATCAGTTCTGCTGATGCCATTCCCCTTAACAACACCTTTGACCAGTTGTCAGCCCAGTTAGCTTCGTAGTGCATGAGATAACTGTGTAAGACTATAGTACAAATCATTAGATAGGCAGGGGTTCTAATCTCAATACTGGAAAGTAAGTGTGTGTGTGTGTGTGTGTGTGTGTGTGTGTGTGTGTGTGTGTGTCTGCGTGTGTGTGAGAATCATATTGTGTGTGGGTTGTACCATTTTGAGTTGTGTACCACCCTGTACACTTATCATCACCCTACTTTACAAAGCCTGCTGATGTCATTCACCTTAGAAGTACCTTGGGACAAGGTGAATTCATATAAGCTCCATGGTGTGTCTGGTAACTAACACTATAGTAGAAATAACTAGATAGGTAGGGGATCTAATCTCAATACTGGCACCTGTGTGTTTGTGTTGAGAATCATATTGGGTGTGGGTTATACTATTTTGAGTTGTGTACCACCCTGTACACTTTCTATCACCCTACTCTACAAGGCCGGCTGATGTCATTCACTGTAGAAGTACCTTGGGACAAAGTGAAGACATATATGCTCTGTGGGGCATCTGATAACTGCATAACACTACAGAAGAAATAACTAGAGAGGTAAGGGTTCTAATCTCAATACTGGCAACTCTGTGTGTGTGTGTGTGTGTGTGTGTGTGTGTGTGTTTGGATTGAGAATCATATCATGTGTGAGTTTTACCATTTTGAGTTGTGTACCACCCTGTACAGTTCCCATCACCCTACTTTACAAGGTCTGCTGATGTCATTCACCTTAGAAGTACCTTGGGACAAGATGAATTCATATAAGCTCCATGGTGCGTTTGATAACTGCATAACACTATAGTAGAAATAACTAGATAGGTAGGGGTTCTAATCTCAATACTGGCAAGTGTGTTTGGGTGAGAATCATATTCAGTGCAGATTATACCATTTTGATATGTGTACCATCCACACCTGTTTACTACCTCCCGATGACATTACTTTATATAGTGTGTTAATGGCATCTGGATCACATGCAGCATGTTAAACCATTGTACAGGCCATACCAGTCATCTGTACAGATGTATATGGAATATCTGGATGCTTGCAACCTATATTTGGTCTGTGTCCCCTAACAATGGCCATGTATGTGATATTGTTGAAAAATAGGTCACAGTTAGTGTACCGACACACATGCCAGCATCAGATCACATACCTGACTGAAATATCACCCTGATACAATGTCTGTTACCCTATCACTTGTCCAGACATGTAGGAGCAATAGATGACTCTAGTTGCTATTTCTGGTGAGTTATCTCATCATCCATGAAGGCATTCACAACATTATGTGTTGTAGGAGGTAGTGGGTTATGTCCCATGCATATGATCTATGTAGGGTATGTCATGTGTATGTAGCACTATAGTACATTAAAGTGGATATGTAGGTTCATGAATCTATTGCCAACCGTGTTTGTGTTACTGTATGCCCATCCCATGTGTCAGTCTTTACTCTGTGTATGCAAAGGATATACCATTTGTCTCCCTGTTCCACCCTGTGAACTTAGGAATACATATCACAAACCTGTCATACACAGTACCATGCATGCCCTCACCAACTGCATCAAGTTTGAGCGTATGGGAAAGAAATGACAGAGGCAACAGGTGCTGACATGTGAATCTGTTGTGGTCAATCTAATGGCTAAGCTTGTTAGGGACCTACTGACAGCACTCCAGTAACCTGTTCCATATGTACGAGCCTGTGGTACTACACAACACTGACATGTCTGAAGGCTACCTAACTATGACAAGGGGTATGTACGCAGGGTCACACTGTCTGACAACAGCATCCATCACACACTGTTGAATGCATACACACCTGGAAAATGTACATATAAAGCTGTACCTTGGCTATGAAATGGTCAGTGTATTTCCACTCTTCCATACTCCATGCTGGTAATGTCTGCAGACACACAGACACCTGGAACACAAACAGAATACAGCATAGCATGTCAGACTACATTCAGTCAGTGGTACTAGCAGCAATAATGCATCACAGCTAATAAGGTACATACACTTTTATGTGTACCCATAACAAATGCAAGCAAACAGCACCTTACACAGTATTACATAGCTACACTGTACTATATTCACCCTGTGCATCAGACCCATATTAGCCTGTCCCTGCATCAATGGTATGGATGACAGGGATGTGGCACAGATATCATCATATGCTCAGGGTATGGTGTGGGTTTGTCAGAGGCCTATGCTGGGCCTTACAGTTGACACCCATGTGTGTGTATTTGGAGGGGTATCCTGTAGATGGGCTGTGCAGAGGTGCTGTGTGTGTCTGGAGGTGACATGCCTGTGATACAGATGTGTGTGTGTATTTATGCACACAGTCACACCATGTGGCTGCCCTACACAGGGGTATGTTGGACATCTGTGAAGCGTACATGGCAGGGTGTCCAGTTCATCACCATGGACATGTGAACTGGTCCTGCCAGGGGCTCACTGACACAACCAGGCTCAAGACCAGATGCAGTACTGTTTCCTGATGGCGACTGCTGCCTGCTGGATCCATGTCCCTGATGGGACTGGCCAGAACCATGTGCTCATGGCCTGCTCAGCTGTGATGTGGACAGCAACTCCCCTTCAGTAGTGCTGGTGTCACTGCCACTACGGGAGTGTGAAGGTGCACGGCCCCGTAGAGTCTCAGTTGATGTTGTTGCTGACCTACATCCACATGGCCGATGCCCATCTCCCACTACACACTCAAGTACAGACATGCCATGGTTGAGGATTCCAAAGGTCTCACCCCACTGTCTATTCATGACCTTTTGGCGTGTGTCCTCAACAAGGTCATGTATGTCGCCACGTAAATCAGGAAGAGTTGCATCCAACATCCTCAGTATTTGTCTGGTGTTGCATTCACTATGTGCCTGTGCATCCATGACAGAGAAAAACATGCATCTGGTGACAGGCACTTGTGACAGTGGTTTGATGAGCAGCAGTCGTCCTGCGAGCAACCCTGTCCATCCACCTGTGTGAGACCTTGCCTGCACTCTGGCTATGGCCAGTGTCTACACTCACACTTGCCATAGTCACCACACTAGCCTATTCCATGCCACCACCTGCCAACTGTCCATCAGCTGTGGCTGCTGGGGACAGGGCATGTGTGGGCATTGTGACTGTGTGTGGGTCATTGTGGATGACTGTGGGATGCCAAATGATGGTGCAGATTCAGCCCCTGACAACACCACCTGTGCCTGACTATGACCATCATCATTGCCAGAGTCTGCAGAGACACTGACATCAGATTCTGAGTGGGAGGGATCACAACCACCATGACCACCTGTGGGGGAAAGACAATATTTGTAAATTAATACCTGCACTATACCGTTTGCTGCTACACATGCATACACACACACACACACACACACACACACACACACACACACACACGCACAGACACACAGGAGAGGTGGCAGACAGGCATTACACAGACCTCACAATAGCCAACTGGTGATATTCACAACACAGTCAGACCACTGCATACACACCCTGGACAGACCCTCAACATCATGCAGTGCAGCCCTTTCCACTTAATGTTACTACTTATATACACCTCTGTGATATGTGAGTAGTGTTAGTAGGTGATGGGCCTTCAAGTAGCACACACTGCATCCATGTACACATAATTGCTGTGCACCTGTATAGCACAGTGGCAACTCCTACAGAACATACCTCTGAACTGTGCAAAGTGTCGCTGAATGTCTAGATATGTGTGGCTCATATTTCTGGTCTGTTCGTCATAAATCCTGTGTTTGTCTGACACATTACTGGGATGATATGAGGACTGGTGTCACTAATTAATTATATATTTTGAGTTTCACACTTCCAAACCTGCAGTACATGTATGTAACAACAGAACCAGTTACACTAACAACCTTCTAAGCTTACAGTAGATATTATAAGTGTAGACAATCCTGTTAATATGCCAGGTTTGTCTGATATATAACTTGAGACCACAGAAATCATGTGATAACATTTCTCACCTTTAATGTGACATATAACCTGTGCAATCCAATTGAACAAACACATCAGTTAGGGGTAACGTAGAGAAGTTGAAATACATGCAATAGCATGGTTGCATGACTGTGCACACCCTTAAACTAATACTTTGTTAAAGTACATTTTGATTTCATAACAGCAGTCAGTCCTCTTTGGAAGGTGTGTATCAGCATGGCACATCTTGACTTAGCAATATTTGTATACTCTCCCTTGCAGAAGCCCTCCAACTCTGCCAGATTGCAAGGGCATCGCCTCTGCACATGCCTCTTCAGGGCACCCCACAGATGTTCTATTGGATGTATGTCTGGACTGTGGCTGGGCCATTCCAAAATGTTGATTGTCTTCTGGTGAAGACATTCTTTTATGGATTTTGATGTATGGTATGAGTCATTGTTGTGTGGAAAGGTGTAAGTCCTCTCCATCCATAGCTTTCTAGCAGACACATGAAGATTCTGTGCCAAAAGTGACTGGTATTTTGAACTGTTCCTAATCCCCTCCACCCTGGCTAAAGGCCCACTTCCAGCTTATGAACAGCAACCCCAAAGCAGGACACTGCCATCACCATGCTTTTCCATGGGGATGGTGTTCTTTTGGTGATGCACAGTATTGTTATTGAGCCCAACAAACCTTTTAGTATTGTGGCCAAAAGCTACAACCTTAGTCTCATTACGCAATAAGGCATTTCCCCACATGTTTTAGGGAGATCTGATGTATTTTTCTTGAGAAATTCACCAGACCTGGATGTTGTTCTGTGTGGGAGAAGGTTTCCATCTTCCAAACCTACCCCATAGGCCAGACATGTGGAGAATACAGGAGATTGTTGTCACATGTAGTACACAATTGGTACTTGCCAGAAATTCCTGCAACTCCTGTAGTGTTGCTGTAGGTCTCCTGGCAGCCTCCCTGACCAGTTTGGGTCTTGTCTTTTCCACACATTTGGAGAGATGTCCAGTTCTTTGCAGTGTCACTTTTGCCCCGTGTTTCCACCACATTCGATGACTGTCTTCACTGTGTTCCATGGTATATGCAATGCTGTGAAAATGTGTGTGTACCTTTCTCTGGGCTGATACCTTTCATAAATGAGATCCCCTTGCTGCTTCACAAGCTGTATGCAAATTATGGCTGTTGCTGTAGCAGGCAACTGAGTAAATATAGGATAATCCTGGTAGGACAGCTGACCATTATTTGCTGTTAATCAAAGTGTTTATGTAATTGATGGCAGGTGTGTACCCAAGAAGACATAATGCTGTAATAATATTGAAAGCTGCTTTAACACAGTATTAGCTTCAGCCTGTGCACACATATGCATCTAGCTTCTTGTAAGTTTTTTAGGTGTCATAATTGTTCCCCAAACAGATTTGTTTGTTTTACAATTGAATTGTACAGGTTATAGGTCATATGAAATTTTGGAAGGGTTTGGAAATGTTTTATTGTGCTCTCATTTTTGTATATCACAAATACCTGGCATTCTAACAGGTGTGTGTACACCATTTATATGCACTGTATAATACTAATTTATAAAATATGTCCCTAGTGCTGGGCCTTCGTCCCCCCATTTTCTCAGTCTTTGTCCAGATTTCTTGCAATGACAGGTTGTAAGGTATGCTACAGATATGTGACATCTCCTGAAAATAGGCCCCTGTGATGACCACTGTGATGCAATGGAGTTAACCCCACCATAATTGAACACGCAGATATTGCAAAATGGCTGAGAGTAACAGTTATGTGCATGATCACATGCATGACCTAAACATGCCTGGGGTACTGGTGAGCCACAACAGGAAAATCCCATACACAATGGCTTCAGGCTGCTGTTCCACATCCAGACCACAGGGACCTATGTAGTTGTGGGGGAGAGGTATTGTCAGCAGACTCACATTTGGTATTGGTACAAGATGAATGCTATGTTTCTGCACAGGTACAGTACAAGCTACGATAGCACACAATTTGCTGTTCATCACCATAGATGTGTACTTGTGTGCATTACTAAACCACACCTACAAATGCAGTTTGAACTGACATATGCATCTAGTTACTCTATAGAAGACAGTATGACTGCTACATGATTAAATTGATGTGCCCTGTCGCCTTACCTGGATGCTCCTCGCCTGTTGCCTGGGTGCCACCCTCCTCCATGACTTGTGTTTCATGTACTGGCTGTTGTGTGAGGGCTGCACTAAAGTTGGCAAGGAGCTCCTCTGTTGACGAAAGTGGGGCCTGTGTGGCTGGACCACTACCTGTAGCAATACGGTCCTTGGCCACGGCAACAGCTCTTTGCTGGGCACAACATATCAGGTCAGTTGCCCGATGCCTGACCTGATCATACATGTGGCCATGGTGGCCCAAGGTATTAACTCTGTGGACAAGGTTGTCCCACAGGGCAGTCCACTCCTGCAGATTTTGTCAGCTACAGCCAAACAGCACCACATGGTGCTGGATTATTGCATCAGTGATAGCTGCAGTCTCATCTGTAGTATATGCTGGCTGACGCTGCATGCCACCTGGAAGACATAAACAGGGAAACACATCACAGGACCTCAAACATTGTCCAGAGTTACTTACAGAGCCAGCACATCAATGTTGTCTATCATTAGCCACCACTTACAACCATAGCATACCCCTGTCATCTATCAGCACAGTATGAACCTGCATTGCACTCCTGGTCCTGATGTGTCATGTTCCCCCCAGTGACGGCCAGTACATTGCATAAACCACCATTCATCATTCACTTTTGTGTAGAGGGATGACAGTGGAAGTCTTCCTTGCAGATGGGATGTCAATGGTGCTCAGGCTTTGCTTGCATACAGTGTGTAATGGAGCTGGAAGCATATGCCTGGGTTCATGTAGGATGCAGACAGGAATGTTATCAGGTCCCATGGAGACTTGCTTTTATTGACTTTGATTAGGCAGTATGCACCTGCTCCCTGATGATGAGGGGACAGGTGCGGGTGCTGTGCATATTCACCTATACTGATGGTGAGCCGAGGGGTGATGTTTGCTCTATACTTGTCTGCAGCAGGTTGGCTATAGCTATGATATGTGTGTGTGAGTGTGTGTGTGTGTATGTGTGTGTGTGTGTGTGTGTGTGTGTGTGTGTGTGTGTGTGTGTTTGTGTGTGTGTGTGGTGTGATTGACCACAATTACAGTGTGGATTAGGTTGTTGCCTCTGAGATTGCAGACATATGTAGAGATGGCCTTGTGATTGCCCTTGGTGGATGTGTCCAATTTGTACTCATAGTTAGCCTTACAGTAATCCATCTGTAACCTTATATGTGCATTCAGACAAAGGTTGACTTGCTGTCAAGTTGGTGCCTGCTTCTACTTTGCCCTGTACAGCCAATATAGCGACCAATTATGTGGTTTGTGTAGTGCTGCTGTCCAACAAAGGGGATTACTCTACTTTGGTGGAGACAGGTTTTACAAGTAAGGTAATGCTGAGTCAATACAGCTGTGTAGGTGGTTATATAGCTGTTTGTAGTAGGCATGGACACCAGGTCATAACACAGTTGGACAACTCTCCAATTTCAACCTGATAATCATGCTTAGTCTAGTACCCATGTCTGTGTCAGGGCAATGCAACATCCAGCAGCTGCAGAAATCTAACTCTGTTGGATGCACAGAAACTAAGATTAGACATGTGTACAACATGTACAGCTTATTTACCTGACATTTTGCATCCCATTTCTGTTGTTATGAGGCAGCCAGGTACACCTACACATACATACATGTTCACAGGTAATACCTGATATACATTTCTGTTCTATGTCAGTATGGCATACTGTATTTAGACTCTTGCTGCTCAGTCATTCCTGTCAACTTGTTAGAGCAGGACATCTGGAGGATGCTACACATACATGGGGGGGGGGCAATGGGCCAATATTAGTGACACTTTCTTAATATTGCTGTAACACACAAGTCATTTGATAGCACAGTAGCCTTTGCATTCACAGACATACTCTGGGGGATGTCCAATGCTCATATGGCAGGAAGAGAGGAGAAAGGCTAGGAGTGTGGTAGTGAGGGTAGGAACTTTTAATGTTGGCAGTATGACTGGTATGGGGACAGAGCTAGCTGATATGATGAACAGAAGGAAGCTTGATATATTGTTTGTGAAAGAGGCCAGATGGAAGGGGGGGGGTAAAGCTAGGTGTATTGGAGTCAGATCCAAATTGTTTTATCATGGTGTGGATGGGAGGAGAAATGTTGTAGGGGTTATCCTGAAGGAATAGTATGCCAGGAGTGTTTTTGGCGGCAAAAAGAGTGTCGAACACAGTGATGTTTATGAAGCTAGAAACTGATGGTGTAATGATGACTGTTGTTAGTGCATATGCTCTGCAAATTGTGTGTGTAATGGATGAGAGAGAAAAACTTTGGAGTGAGCTGGATGAAGTGCTGATGACTGTACCCAAGGGTGAGAGAGTGATGACTGGAGCAGATAGAGGGGATGCGGAAATGATGGGTAGTTATGGTGTTAACCAAAGGAATGCAGAAGGTGAAATGGTGGTGGAGTTTGCAAAAAGGATGGACATGGCTGTGGTGAATACATATTTTAACAACACAGAGGAGCACAGGATAACATACAAGAGAAGAGGAAGATGCTCACAGGTGGATTATATCCTACTTAGGAGGACCAGTTTGAAGGGGATTGGAGACTGTAAAGTGGTGACAGGGGAAAGTGCAGTTAGGCAGCATTGAATGTTGGTCTGTGGGATGATGTTGGTGAACAAGAAGAGGAGGAGGAGTGTGGGGGCAGCACCAAGGATCAAATGGTGGAAACTGAAAGAGGGTGATTATGAGGTTGAGTTCCAGGAAGAGTTAAGACAGGCAGTGGGTGGCAGTGAAGAGTCACTGAATATCTGAGTGACTACAGCAGAGCTAGTAAGGGAGATGACTAGAAAGGTGCCTGGTGTGACATCTGGACAGAGGAAGGAGGACAAGGAGACCTGGTGGTAGAATGAGGAAGTACAGGGGAGTATACAGAGAAAGAGGTTGGAGAAGAAGAAGTGGGATTATCAGAGAGATGAAGAAGGTAGACAGGAGTATAAGGAGATGAAGTACATGACAAAGAGAGAGGCGGTGAAGGCTAAGGATGAGGCGTATGAAGGGTTATATGAAAGGCTGGACACTAATGATGGAGAAAAGGATCTGTACTGACTGGCTAGACAGAGGGACCAAGGTAGAAGGATGTGCAGCAGATAAGGGTGATAAAGGATAATGAGGGAAACGTACTCACAAGCAAGGAAAGTGTGTTGAGCAGATGGAAAGAGTACTTTGAGGCATTGTTGAATGAAGAGAATGAGAGAGAGCGAATGTTGGATGTGTGGGTGTGGTGAATCAGGAAGTGCAACAGATTAGCAAGGAGGAACTAAGGATAGCTATGAAGAGGAATAAGAATGGAAAGGCTGTTAGTCCAGATGACATACCTATGGAAGCATGGAGGTGTTTAGGCGAAATGGCAGTGGTGTTTTTAACCAGATTGTTTAATGAAATCTTGGAAAGTGAGAGGATGCATGAGGTGTGGAGAAAAAGTCTTTGGGTACTGATTATAAGGCTGTTGTGCAGAGCTGTAGTAACTATAGTGGGATAACATTGATCAGTCAAAGCATGAAGTTATGGGAAAGAGTAGTGGAATCTAGGTTAAGAAGGGAGGTGAGGACCAGTGATCAGCAGTATGGTTTCATGCCAGGAAAAAGCACTACAGATGCAATGTTTGCTGAGAGTGTTGATGGAGAAGTACAGAGAAGGTTAGAAGGAGTTGCGTTTTTGTCTTTGTGGACATAGAGAAAGCATATGACAGAGTGTCTAGAGAGGAGTTGTGGTATTGTGTTGGGGAGTCAGGAGTGATGGAGGAATCTGTAAGACTGCTACAGGATATGTACAATGGTAGTGTGATAGCTGTGAGTTCTGCGGTGGGAGCGACAGATTCATTTAAGGTGGAGGTGGGATTACATCAGGGATCAGCTCTGAGCCCTTTCTTATTTGCAGTGGTGATGGACAGGTTGACAGACAAGATCAGACAGGTGTACCACACTTGCTAATTGCATGCAGAACAGCTGTGTTGTTATTCCTATAGCCAATGGCATGGCAACACACTCCTATAATTGAGTACTTCATGCGGGCATTGCTCCTTTTCCTTGCCTGTGAGGAGAACTTCATGGAGGTATGTAAACAACAGCATCACAGAGGGTAGTTGGAAATACTTCTTACAATGAAAACCGTGGAGACAGCCCAACAAATTGGGGGAGAATGTAAGTATTGCTGTTATACAGTTGAATTAATGCTAGTTTAACAGTGTTTGTCTGGACATGGCTTTTCTGCTTGATTTTAAGTCTGACAGTGTTATGTGGTTGACATCACTCTCAACTGTAGGGCTATCTGCAGAAAGGACAGATTTTGGAATCTCATGTTTGGTGTGTTCCTCAGACATTTTGTGTCTTTGGAAAATCAGTAGCATACTGTGAAGATTGCAGTCAGTAAATGGTATCATCCATTTGTGCTTCTGACTTTATAACCCCTCAGAAAAGATATGTTACAACAAACCCTTAGAAATAAAACCAATGTTCACCAGGTCACCAATCCACGACTAAATAAAATAAAATGATGACCAAGAAGGTAAAACAATGAAGCATGGACCAGTGCTGGCAAGACAAGTCAGAATTTCACCAGATGGTGCTAGATGAATTGTTTTAATTTTGTAATAGTATTATATACACTTCTGTGTCATGTTTCCCATTTTATCCACTTTATCTTTTTAAAATTGGATATATCTTTAAATTAGAAGTGCTTTCACATTAGGATCATGGAAGTAAGTAGGCACATGCCCCCATATTTTTATTTTAAACTATTTTAAATAATTTTAACAGTTGGTGATGTGTATTTATTTATTTATGTATGTATATGTTGATTGACTGTGTACAGACATTTAGTAATTGTGATTGGTTAACTAGGGCATAGCTTATAGTATAAAAGGTTCTTGCATTGTATCAGCCCACATCCGATGAAGTAGGATAAATGAAAACATACTGTGTGACGTTTATGTATTTGTGTTTTGTGTTTATTAAACTCTGACTTGTCTTGCCAGCACCGGTCCATGCTTCATTGTTTTACCTTCTTGGTCATCATTTTATTTTACAACAAACCCTGTTACACCAGCAACTGTCTCAGTTTATAACAGCAATATTTCACAAATGCTCCTGTTTTTGGGCCTCTGTCCCCCAAGTATGTCAGGCTTTGTCCAGATGTCATACAGTAAGAGGTTGACAAGTCACCTATATCATTATTTAGTGCCTTCATTCCTGATACCATCCCAGTAATGTATCAGAATGCCAGGCATGTTATGTTTAAGAGGCCTTATATATGAGGACAAAGCCTGGACATTCTGTGGGACTCTGAACAGTTGAGAGGTCTGTGTATTTATGGCAATTGTTGACAGACTGTCAGGATTGCGTAGCAGTGTAGTTTGTAAATGTTACTTGGCCTGTGTAGGGAGGGGGGTAGATGTATGTGTTATGACTTGTTTTCTGTCTGACTGTGCATGCTGCTCCAGTTTCTGGTGGTCTATTAGCTGTATATTCGAAAAAGGCAGATCTCGGGTCCACAGCTCGAACAGGAAAAAATGTTGTTAATATTGGAATCTGCCAACTGCAATCACACTCCTATTTCCAAAAGGAAACTCCGTTGTCCATAAATCAGGTTTATTATAAAACACATCACTCCATAGACATAGGTTTTAGTGGTTAAGCGCTTTCATCTGATCTCTCAGATTTCATCAGAACCACCATTAACACTTGGTACACCCCTTTTATACTTAATTTGGCACCAAAAAGTTAATTAACAATATTTTAAAAACATTTTATAAAACAAATATTTAAAAACCAATGCATCAAACAACTGGGACATACGCCCTAAATACCAGTACATGCAAACTTTTGTGTATTGTAATAAAACCAATTCATATTCATATAATGTATATCTCCATCCTATTTGTTATTTATTATTCAAAAAGAACATATAATAGTACTGTAATCCTAATAATTATATAATTAATTATATAATAATAACATTATGAATAATGTAGATAATATTAATACTACAAATATCATTCCCGGTCCAAAATTAAAAAAGGTTTGATACTAATAAAATCGTTTAGACCGGGAGGGGATGTGGCATCACAAATGATTTGCCACTCACTCTCCTTGTAAGATAAAAAAGTTTTCCAGTTACCCCCATACACTGTCAATTCCACCTGATCAATGATTGTAAACTTGAATGTGTGGTCCTCTCCTTTGTCTATTACATGCCTACTCAGTGCATTTTTAGTGTCCTTTTTCTTTATTTTATATAGGTGTTCATATACCCTTGCTTTGAGTTTTCTTTCCGTTTTGCCTACATAGTAGGCAGAACAGATGGTACACACAGCAAGGTACACCACCCTTTGACTGTTACAATTGCCCTTAATACTCTTCAATCTGGTTTTTAAAAAATTATCTAATCTTATAATCTTATTCTCATTAATGTTTTTACAATAATTGCAACTTCCACACTTTTTTGTCCCACTCCAAACCTTGTTTTTGTTTTTATTGCTTCATTGTAACTCTAATAATTTTTTCAAATTTGGTGCAGTTTTAAATACACAAGTCAACTGACTCCCTATATATGTTTTAATATTGTCTGTAGAGATTAACAATTCCCAATATCTTTTGAGAATATCTTTCACAATGTTTGAATATGGGTTGAATCTTATTACACAGACTGTCGAGTTAAATCCTGAACAGACCTTTTTGTTCTTGGGCTCAAAGTGGACACCTAATAAAGGCTTGTATTTGATGTTCCAATTCTTTTTAACAAAGAGCGTTACTTCTTCCACCATTCTACTCGGGTAGTTTCTTTCTAAAAACATCCTAGCAATACCCTCAATTTCTTTCTCCATGATGTCTTTTGTAGAAGACATCCTTGCTGCCCTAATGCACTGTCCCTTTAGAACGTTCTTAAAAATGTGCTTGGGGTGACAGCTGCCAAATTCAATGTAATCATTTGAAAATGTGGATTTCCTGTGTATCTTTGAAATAAAACCTTGTGAGGATGTACTGATAAATGTATCTAAATAAGCTATACCAATTGATTCTTTTTTGAAAGTAAATCTTAAAAAATCAGTACTGGTGTTAATAAAATCAATGAATCTAGGGATATCTTCAGTCGGGCCCTTCCATATAATAAATATGTCGTCCAAAAATCTTGAATATAAAGTGATATTCTTAAAAAATTCACTGGTGAAGAGGAATTGATTTTCCCATTCAAGCATAACCAGGTTAGCGAAGATGGGGGCACAAGATACCCCCATAGCCACTCCCCTGGTTTGCCTGAAAAATTCTCCTTCAAATTCAATATAATTGTGGTCCAAAATTAACCCCATCATGTCCAGGATTAGGGAAATTTTGTCCCAACTTAATCCTGAGTACCTTTTCAGACTGTTCTCAAAATATTCCAATCCTGTTGTGTATGGGATACAAGAAAATAAATCTTGTACGTCTATTGTTAAAAATGTTATTTCATCTGACCATACTTCAACAGTTAATCTACTCAAAAATTCCCATGAGTCCTTTATAAGGTGAGGCACTAAATTATAGATGTGCTTTGTCCACTGGTCAATCGCAACACCCAAGTTATAGGTTTTAGAATGAGAACCTGCAATAATCGGCCTAAATGGTGGTGTCTCTAATGACTTGTGAATCTTCGGAATTCCGAAAATATGGGCCATTCTTGGATGTTCCGTTCTCAAAAAATTATAGGTCTCGTTGGTTATACGGTTGTCCAATAAATATTCTTCAATCACTAGGTCTATCCTGTGATAGCCTATATTTATCTGGTTTATTGAAACTTCTTCGTAGTTATTTGATGAGAAAAGAATATCATGTATTGCTTTGATGTAGTTGGAAGTGTCAAAGATAATAATGCCCCCACCTTTGTCAGGTTTCATTAATCTAATATTTTTGTTATTCACGACTTGTTGTAAACAATCTCTCTCCCCTGTAGTTAAATTGTCTTTAAACATAGAACTCCAAAAGTTGGACTTGTAAATGTCTCTATGTAATCTATAAATGTCTTTAACTACCATTTTCTCAAAGATGGCTATTTGTGGGTGGGGATTCGGTATATAAGCACTCCTTTTACAAAGTCGTGAAATATGGTTTGCACTGTCTGAAGCAACATCTTCCCTATCTTGGAATTGTAAGGCCAAATTGAGTCTTCGGCAGAACATTTTTATTTCCTTCACCGTGTCCACAAGATTAAATTTCACAGTGGGAATGTATTTCATTCCCTTACTAAAAAGGTTATAAAAATCTTGAGACACAAAAAATTCGGTGTAATTATAGACCTTAAAACCTGCAAAGGTTGAAACCAAAGGGCCCTGTTTGTTTTGAGTAAAAAAGTCTGTGTTAGAAAGTACTTCCTCTGGATTATGAGGGGTTCTTTCAACATTATTGGAACTAATGTGGCCTTCCTTTTGTGTAATGTCACACAAATTGTTTTCAGTATTGTGTGTGTTAAGTACATTAAGGCCCTTTAAACAATCAATTTCTTTTGAAAGAATCAAGTTAAAATCTTTCTCTTTAGGTTTTAATGTTTCCTCTGATATTGCTTTGGTGGTGGGTGGTATCTCCCTCCTTGAAAATTTGAATATTCACTAGTCCTTTCATTTCTCATAGAGAAAAGTCGACCTCGACCTTCTCTACCTGTGTTTGGACGTGGCCACACATATACTTTATGTTCATTATATAATTCAATATCCCTCTCCAGTTTCTTAACCTTTCTATTATAAACATTCTTAGCTGTATATGTTTGTAGGGGCAGACTGAGACATGTCCCATACCATGGTAAGATGTCATACTACACTATGAATTGGGCCAGTATATGGAGGGATAGTGTGTGAGTGGCAAACCTGATGAGATGATTTGGTTCACACAGTCCTTATACTCTACTGTTCCTTTGGCTTACCGGTATGTCACTGTGACTGTGTTGAAATTGGTTGTGGGTATGCACTTTCACACTGCTGTCTGATTTTCAGTGATGTTACATCCCTGTAGTGCCTGATATATTTACAAATACATGTGTAATTCCCCATAGAGGATTTGAGTTAGTGCTGTGTCAGTCTGAGTGTAGTTTGGACGATGCTTGGTGACATGCTTAGCAGCTGAGTGTAGTTTCCCTAATGTTATGTTATGTCCAGATATTTGTAGGATGTACTGTTGCCTGGCCCCCATAAGTGTAGTGTATTTCTGACACATCAGTTGGATGATGTGAGGATTTAACTCACTAACTAGTAAGAAGTAATTGAGTGTTGGACTTTTGCTATTTCAGTCGATATATGTTAAGACAGATTGGAGGGTGTTACTGCAGCAACTGTGTCAGCTTGTCTACTACAGTATTTCAGATATGTCCCTCTTTTCATGGCTTTCTCCCCCCACTTTGTCAGGCTTGGTCCAGATTTGTTGCACTAAGGGGTTCTGAGCATACCTCTTGACTGTCCGGATTGTTTCAGAATGCCCAGGTTTATTGCTCATATTTCTGGTCTTTTCCACAGATTCATTATTTTTATTTCCCTGGTAAATCACTGTGATGATCTAAGGATTTCTGTCAGTAAATGATGACATACATTTAATTTTCAGAACTCACATCCTTCAGAACATGTATGCTGAAACAACCCCTGTCACTCTGGCAACATTCTACATTTATAAGATCAATATTTAAAATATATCCCTAGTTTTGGCCCATTGTGTCCCCCATTTTGACAGCCTTTGGCCAGATTTCTTGCACTAAGAGGTTGAGAGGTATGCTTCTGAGGTATGACTCCACTACATGTTATGATTTTATATATATATATATTTTTTCTTTATATATATATATATATATATATATATATATATATATATATATATATATATATCATATGTACATCTCTATTTATATTATGTATATATTTTTCCATATATATGCATCTCCATACATATATACATGTGTATATGCATATATGCAAAACCTGACTGATTCTACAGAATATTTTTCCTACTGTTGAATGACTCTACTGCATGTTATGTTTGGAAAAGCATCAGCAATCCCTACAGCTCAAATGGTGTAGTGGTACATTGCTCTGACTATGGTGTACAGGGTCCTGGGTTTGAGACTTGGCAGGGCTAATAACTGTGTTGCTAGGCAGAACGGATTTGGACAGGTTTGTGCAATGCCAACACACAGTTAACCACAGAGATGCTTAATCTGTGTTGGCTTCACTTAGCATCTTGCAGACTAGCTTACACTCATGCTAATTTCTTTAAAATAAAATAAAAAGGGGTGATAGGAAAGTGGTGAAAAAGGGGCATGCAGAGGGAAAAACAATATGAAAGATAGCTAGGGATGTGCAGGGCGGGTGTAAGGAAGGTCCATAGCTGTCCATTTCTTATACAGCAACAGCTGTGGATTTGTACAGAATTTGGAGGTAAATCTGGACACTCAAACCCCAGAGAGAGGGGTGAGGACAACAGAAATGTGTTGGCAAGCCAGTTGGACTGGATTACATGTGCCCAGTGGACATGTGTGCAAAATGGACAGCTATGTATGGTGCGATATTTTTTTGGGGGACAGATGCCCTTTTCTTTTTTTTTAAGGTGAGAGTGGGATGTTTGGGAAGGATTGTAGGCATGTCTGGGGAGGTAGGTTGGGTAGGGTGTCAGACAAGACAGACAAGGCAGCAGACAGGGGTGATATATGACACATGAGGGGGGTAAACACATTTGATGGGGAGGGTGGTTGGGAATATGAAGCTCATGGGCCCTCATATGGTAACAGTGGGACTGAGATCCCCACCCATGGGCAGTCACCAGTGCACCTTTGCGGCCCCAAAAGTGGCTGTGCTGAGGCTTGGATAGGATGGGGCAATTTGAAATTTGAATAGAGGGATGCTCCAGCTGTATTGTTGGCATTAGTTACTTCAAGAGGAATTAATGACTGGAGCAATGGACCCTATTACTGGAGTAGGGGTGTAATAGGTTTTGTTGTGCATTTGTTTTTTTTTTTTTATCAGGGTGGTATAGAATGTTGTGGGCTATTATGAGTTGATTGTAAAGGAGGAGATGAGGAAGTTCAAGCCAGTTTAGCTGTTTAAGGGTTAAGCAGCGGTGCAATCTATACTGACTTTCGGTGGCAAACATGGCAATTTTATTACAACAGGTATCTTGTGGTGAGGAGTAGGGAAGCATAGAGAAGTGCAAAGATGAGATATGTTCTTACTATTGTGGCCTTAGTGTTTTTTCTGAGAAATTGTTTATTTCTGTATAGTACCCTCAATTTCTTATGCACCTTTTTTATGGTAAGGGAGATATGTATATCAGATTTCATGTTGCAGTCAATCTCAACCCCCAGTAGTTTGGCGTGAGTGATTGGAAGATAGTTGTTTTATTGTTGGATATGACATTAAATTGTGAGGGTGGAGGATGTGTGCCATGTGGGGGTGGAAGACTATGAGTTTTGTTTTATTGGGATTTAATATTAGTTGAGAGCTGGTAAGCCATGCTTCAATAGAGAGAAAGGAGGCTTGGGTTTGTAACTGCAGTTCTCAAAGGGAAGAAGAAGCATGGTTTGGTCATCTGCATATTGGATGACTGAAGAATGTAGTGCAGATGTATGGAGGTTGTTAGTGAAGATGGAGAACAGTAAGGGTCCAAGTATAGAGCCTTGGGGGACTCCTAGTGTGACTGGCAGTGGAGGAGACAGTTCTTGCCGCCACTGGACTGCTTGCTGTCAACCTGTTAAATAACTTTAAAACCAGAAGGGTTTGCTAAAATTTAGTTCTGAAAGAACTTTAATAAGCTTACTGTGATTGACCATGTCGAAGGCCTTAGAAAGATCAAGAAAGATAGCAGAAATGTATTTACCATTGTTTCTATGGTGATTTACTGAGTGAGTGAATGACACAAAAGCTATAGTAATGTTATGAAAAGGCCAGAAGCCATGTTGTGTATGTATGAAAAGTTTGCAAGTGTTTAGGTAGTGCATGATTTTGTTGTGTATACACTTCTCTAAGATTTTGGAAAGGGATGATAGTATAGCAATAGGGTGATAGTTAGTCAGTTCTTTAATTACCCACTTTATGGAGTGGAATAATGTGGAAAATTTTCCGGACCTCAGGGACTAGATTTTCAAATATAGAGAAGTTAATAAGAATGGCTACTGGGTATGCAATTGTAT
Source organism: Protopterus annectens (assembly GCF_019279795.1). NCBI lineage: Eukaryota > Metazoa > Chordata > Ceratodontiformes > Protopteridae > Protopterus > Protopterus annectens. The sequence goes on from NC_056740.1 coordinate 284,246,419, forward strand.
CAGAAGCAATTTTCAGAAATTCAGCTGGAAGTTTATCTGTGGCTAATGTAGTGGGCTTAATTTTTTTAAGCAGTTTTTTAATTGTATTAACTGAGGCAGGCTGAAAGTTAAAGCTGTTTTTATTAATAGGAAATCTGAGTGGTTCAAGGAAGGAGGGAGAGATCTGAGAGCTAGAAAGGGCTAGAATGCATTCTGTAAAGTATTCGTTGAATTAGGTGGGTATATTTTCTGAGGTATCAGTACTGGTTGGAGAGGGGGTACTAGATTTTTCTGGAAGGAGGATGTTAATGGCTGTCCAGAACTTTTTAGGGTCATTTTCATGCTTATTTTGTATATTGTGGTAGTAGTTAGTTTTGTCTAATTTGACCATTTTCTTTGACTTGTTTATCAATTCTAGGTATGTTTGCTTTGAGGTATGGGATTCAGTTTTGTGCCATTGAGCCCAATCTTTGTTTCTTGTTTTCAGCAGAGATCTGGTCTCTTTGCTCAGCCAAGGAGCAAAGTTAGATTTGATTCTTATGGTTCTGGGAGGAGCTTGGATTTTTAATATGTCTAAGAAGGTAGACAGTTTCATCAATGTTGCGAAGCTTTTGAGAATTCCAGTTGCAACCTTTTAGAGTTGTAATGAAGTTAGAGGGGATGATGTTTTTTTTATTTCTTATTAGCTGGTAAGTAGTGGATTTCTCCAGACATGTATGGTATCTTGTTACAAATGTTGGGAAGTGGTAGCTGAGGTTGCCCGGGAGGCAGCCTGACTGACAGATTTCGGCTGGCCTGTTTGTCAGTATCCAGTTGAGGATTGACTGCCTATTGGTTGATTTATCAGTTCTTGTTGGAGATTGGATAATTTGGAAGAATCCATGGAGGTTGATGTAGTTAGTGGGATTACTGGAATTACAAGTTAGCCAGTCTAAGTCTATGTTGAATTCCCCCAAGATCATGGTTTCATATGGGAGTGATCCAGAGGGAGGGGAGGCTCGCTGCAGCCCCCCCAGCTGTAAAACAAAAACTAAAGAAAAAATAAAATAAAAAATAAAAAAAATAAAAACAAACGCGAGTCGTGGAACATAACGCATGCACACTCGTGGCATTTCCCGATATACGGACTGCTGGTGAACCAGTCTGGAGCATACGCACAGAATCCAGACTGTCTCACCAGCAGTCCGGATTAGGAAGACAGCATTGAGCAGCAATATCCCAGAAGTCTATGCAGTTACAACTGCATAGACTGGAAGGGGATCGGACTGCAACATCTGCAGGCTGGGTATTACCCAGCTTGCTCTGCTCTCGCAGGAAGGACTTGCTCTCTTGGTGTGGGCTTTTGGATGTTACGGACTTGCTCTAGTTTTACGGATGCTTGGAACTGCAGGAAGGAATGGGCTTCTCCGTCTCGCATTTTACAGACCTTAAGGTATGGACTGGTGTGTGTAGGAATGGGCTTCTCTGTCTCTCATTTTATAGACTTTAAGGTATTAACTGGTGTGTGTGTGTGTGTGTGTGTGTGTGTGTGTGTGTGTGTGTGTGTGTGTGTGTGTGTGTATGTGGTTAGGAGGAAGTTTTCACAACAGTGAAAGAAATCTTTGATGAGTTTATTCAGTCTGCCCTAAAAAAATGTTATGACATATCATGCAATCATAGTTGACTGATAGCAGGAGATTAGAATGAGGAATTGTCATCAGAGTTTCTATACTACTAAAGTTATTTGAGAATGTGACAAAGAAAGCAGTCTATAGCCTGGCCATTTGTAGCATGGCTATTTGTAAGGGAACACTACACTGTGTAGATGTGCACAGAGGTTCAGTGGGAAAGCATCACAGCTTCAGTGACCATTTAACAATTATGTTTTACATGGCATGTGAATCTGAAACCCATATTCACAAACTTTTCTCCATTATCAACTATAGTTAGTATAGCTGGTTTTGACATTGCAGCATGAATGCCAAAGTGGGACATGTAAACAGGTGAAGATTCATCAAAATAATTAGTTGAGTTAATTCTATCTTCTGTCATCACACTATACTAAAGACATAGCTTTGAGATATTCTTAGTATGATTTCTGCAATGTACCCAAAGAAAGATTACTTTGACAAGCGCTATGAGAATGTAGAAGTTTTACAATTATCTTCTTTGAATGGATTGTTTTATCCAGTGCCAGCAATTTATTTTTTTTTCAAAAAACTTTTTATTGAATTTTGAATATTGATACAAACACAACAACATCAAAACTGAAATACATATTTAGAATGAAGAGTTAGGAGATAGTTATGGTAACAGAGCTTATGTAAAGTAGATATTCTATCTCAATAATACCATAGAACATACAATAACTATATACATCATGTACAAGTGTTAACCAAGAGGCATAGCAGTATAGGTACAAATCTAATTGAGAGCAGGTATGTGAGTATAACGGTGACTGGGGTCTAAGAATCCCAAAAGGAGAATAGCCTATTATTCACTATTGATAATATGTAAAACTTTTTCCACAGCTTTATTGATATGAGTCAACTTCTTGGGACTTTTCACCAATGTTTTCTGTGCAAAAATATATGAGCAAGCCAGAGTTTTAAAATTATTCCAATTCAGTTTAGTACGATCTAACCAGTTTTGGGTAATGTAGAGTTTTATAAGTGAGCATATATAAATTAGCACTTGTGTATCCAGTTTGGAAAGGTAAGTATTGGGTATATGTAGTATTGCAACCTCCCAGGATAGGGTAGATTTATGATATTCCATTTTCTGTAAACGGACTTTTAGGGAAGTCCAAAGTTTGTATGAATGGTGACAAGACCATAAAATATGTAGAAGATCTGCATTAGGGTGAAAACAGCAAGAACATGAGGCCGATTTATTGGCATCAAATCTATTAAGTTTAGAAGGAGTGTAATATGCATTATTATTGATCATTAGTTGAGTGTAAAAGAGTTTTTTGAAAGGCGAGTAATCCAGTGTATTTTTGATAGCTGAGAGTTTCTGATTTACAGATATATGAGGGTTATGTTTGTCCCAGTATTTAGAAAAGAGACAATCTGTATTATGAGTTATCTGATTTATGAGATTATAAGATTTAGATAACATTTTCTCTGGAAGTGTAAGGGTTTGTATAACCACCTCATAATTTGTAAGATCCTGTTTGTCTATCTTGATGTGGACGAATTTGACCATGACTATATCTCTCAACTGACGTAAAATAGTTATATATTTAGCATTAACATTAAGAGTTTTGCGTATATTGGTGAGGGTTTCATCTTTGTGTTGCATCAGGTCCCAGACAGTAAGGTTTTTGATCAGAGGAAAATTTGAAAGGTTAATAGGTATATTAATATTAGGATTTAAGTGTAGGGGTTGTATTAATTGAGATGTATTGTCTAGATTAATGAGTTTTAACAGCTCTTGAAAAGCGCTGATTTTTTGTTTTAAGGAGTTAGGAATTTTTAAACTATTTATGACTTCTATAGAAAGAAAAGGAAGAGCTGATGGGTTGATATTTTTGGTTAGAATGTATTGGTACCATAATTTTGTCCAAATAGGATAATGATTATATCTCTCAACATTAATATTCAAGATAGATAATAGTTTATTAGCCGAAATAATCAAATAATAAAGATAAAAGTTCGGAAGACCTAGACCACCCTTGCTTTTAGGAGAGATTAAATTAGTGTAAGAAATTCTTACTGATTTAGGAAACCATAAGAAGCTGGCTAATACTTTATTAATTTTGGAAAAAAAAGATTTAGGAATTATCTGATCCACAGCATTAAATTGAAATAGCAATCTGGGGAGTATATTCATTTTAATTATTGCTGCTTTTGATAGAAGTGATAAATTTAGCAATTTCCATCTATTCAAATCAAGTAATATAGATGAAATGTGGAAAGACCATTGTGGTCTATTAGGATCCCCAAATATTTGATGTCCTGGGCTATCCGGAAAACGGAGTCAGGGAATAAGTATGGTTTGTGGGCAAGTGGATTTATGGGAAAAAATATGTGTTTTTTGGGTATTAATCTGATAGCCTGAAGCCTCTGAAAATCTGTCGATAGAGTTGATTAATTTTGAAAGGTCTGAGCTAGGTGTTTGGAAGTATAACACTAGATCATCTGCAAAAGCAGATAGAAGCACTTTGGTGTTAAGAATTTTAGGAATCCTGTGAAAGGTGTTGTGTTATATACAGTAGCAATGGTTCTATATATAAATTAAATAGAAAAGGAGATAATGGGCATCCTTGCCTTGTACCATTGGTGATCTTTATGCGTTTGGATGTGTTTCTATTAATGTATAAAAAGGTAGAGGAATCTTTGTATAGGATTTTAATCAAATCTATATAAGTAGTAGGTATATTGAAGCAGGACATAATATGAAAAATAAAATCCCAATTAACTCTATCAAAAGCCTTGGAGGCGTCAAGGATCAGTGCGTATAGCAGATTTATGTCATTTTTAGTAAAATGTATAAGAGAGTCTATTGTCAAGGTATTGTCCCATGCATGTCTATGTGACATAAAGCCCGCTTGGTCCGAAGAGATCAAGAATGGTAAGACTTTTTTCAGTCTACATGCAAGTAAAGAAGCTAAGATTTTAATATCAATATTAATCAAGGAAATAGGTCTATAGTTGTTAGGATCAGTTTTATCTTTGTTATTTTTCAAGATTAGAATGGTTTTTGAGGTGTTCCAGTGCAAGTCTGATATACCATATATCCTTATGTAGTTGAAATTTTTTAGAAGAAGGGGTGTAAGCACAGATGTGTAGGTTTTAAAAAATTCAGGTGTAAAACCATCTGGACCCGGAGATTTGCTAGTCTTGAGCCAATCAATGGCCTCTGATATTTATTGAAGAGTCAATGGGGCAGAGAGTGCGTTCTTTTGTTGTTCATTCAATATAGGAAATCTAATAGAGGATGCAAAGCCATCTATGTGTTGTTTAATCCTAGGGTTATTTTCCTTAAAGTATACCTCTGAAAACAAGGATGTAAAAAGCTGCATAATTTCCAAATCAGTATTGTAAATCTTGTTTTTATACTGTATTGGCGAAATTCTAGGAAGGGTTTGGTTGCCTTTTATTATTCTGGCCAACACTTTAGAAGGAACTTGTGCCCATTCAGAATATGTAGCTAAGAGCCTTTGTTCTGATATAGTAAGATTATGTTGATGTAATAAAAGTAGTTCTTTATGGGAATTTAATATTAGTTCATATGAGGAGGAGTTAGGATTTAGTCTGTATTGATTTTCCAAGGTTTGAATTTTTAATTTTAGTTGTAATTCTTTGTTTCTATGTTGTTTTTTAAGATATGATGCCTTATTAATTAACATACCTCTGAGGATAGCTTTACATGCAGCCCATTGTATATCTAGTGGAATATCTGATGTGTCCAGATTAAGGTATGTTTCCCTTATTATTTCAGTTATTAATTTGTGTATATTTTTGTTTGAAAGTAAATTGTTATTCAGTGACCAACTATTATATGAGGATGCACGTAATGTATTTGGAACCAAACTAATCCCGAGAGATATTCTAGAGTGATCGGAAAGAAATCTGGGCTCTAGGGAATAATCAATTTTCATATGTAGTAAAGAATTAGAAATAAGAAAAAAATCTAATCTTGACCATGCCCTATAACACTTTGAGTAGTATGTATAGATATCCTTTCTGTCAGAATATCTTATGAGAGAAATAGGGTCTATAAGGTTGAGGTCCAGCATTATTTCTTCCAGAGCGATGGATGTTTGGTAATTATACGAGGGGGATCTACTAGTGCGGTCAGTATCAGGATTAATGATAGCATTCCAGTCTCCCCCTATAATAAAATAATGGTCTTTAAAAGAGGAGAGAATATTATAAATCTGTAAGAAGAAAATATGTTGTTGTTCACAAGGACCGTAAAGGTTAAAAAATATGATTGGTTTATCTATGTTATGAAGACAGGAGATAATATAACACCATCTTCCATTTACATCATGTTTTACATCAGTAATAGTCCCCTGAAAATTGTTTTTAACTATAATGGCCACCCCTCTTGAGTTTGAGCTATTACCAGCTGCTATTATCATTTTGATCCATTTCTTAATTTTTTCCTTATCCCAGTCTTCTCTAGTTAAATGTGTTTCTTGTAGAAAGCATATATTAGCCTGGGATTTAAATAAAAGGTGAAATAATAAGGATCTCTTGTTTTTGTTATGTAACCCTCTCACATTCCATGAGTCAATATTTAAAGTCATTCCCTTAAATAATTATAGGTAAACAAAGCTTGTCTAATATTTGACATGATGTAAAAGTAAATGTAAGACTTAGCCCCATTACATTTATAGTGTTGTACATTGATGCCTCCCAGAAAAACTGTTATATAGATCTCACAATATTCCTTCCTACATACCCCCGGTGCCTGCCCACCCACCCCTTTCTAAAGAAGGAATATAGAGATGAATCAAATAAGTAGTTTTGGTTAACACAATTAACAAAATAACTATATCAAACTTAAATGAAGTCCTAAAAAGGACTATTACTATTTTTGGTAAAACTATACATATATACAAAACTAGAATAAACAAGATAGCTGTCATTCTATGACCCTATAATACTGCATATTCTCTGCCCCTATATATTCCATGTAAAAATATGCAAAGTAACAAAACATTAACATTGACCAGGTATTATATATAAAAATTAAAGCTATATTTAGGATAATTGAGCTATATATGTTCCTGGATAAGTAAAATATAATATATGACTGATCTACTAAATACGGCATTTTAAAATAGTATAAATATGTTTACTATGGCATATTTTAAATATCACTATTATGTCTATTTGTAAACAAAAAGTCAATATATGGTCTGATTAAAATTAAAATAGCTAATTAACATAACTAAGAGCCAGTAATCAATAAGAGTCTGTAGAAAAGTCAGGCTAGAGAATTAATATAACAACTGTGTGAAAACATGACCGGAATGTCATCAGTAAAATAAAGTACTTTATAAACTTTAGAAATTATGTCAGACCAAAAGTATAAGTTCTCAACAAACCAGCGTGGTTTGAATGTTGAGGGGAATTCAACATATTCAGTTGTACTGTATCTGAGACGAGTACTGATCAACTAGTCTTCCGAGACCACATAGCCTTAAGCCTGTATAATTGTGACATCCTTGCATTTCATTTGCCATTTTAGTTAAGACAAGCAAAATTAGTAGAATAAGCTAAACAATGGAATACAATCCAGTTACGCCAAACCAGAAGTCTAATGAACTGCGGATAAGGTTGAGCTTCATTTGTTGTGCTAATAGCATCTGAAAGTCTCCCTTTATCGACAGGTTTAAAGAACTTGTCAGTGCTATAACTATAGCACAAAATGATCTGCTTAGAGGTAAATATTCATATTCATATGACATAACAGGTCAGTGAATTTCAAACTATTACTGAGTCGATAACCATTTATTAGAGTCTCTATACACTCTTTTGATATGTATGACTGACTGGTGCTCACGTAGCGAGTCTTATGCGCAACTGTATTCCTAGATCGAAGGTTCCCTAAAGTTTGACAGCTAGAAGCCGTCATAAAATATAAGTGATTTGTTAAAGGAAAAATGAACCATAAGATGCTTATAAAGTTTGCCTATTGCAATGTATATTCTGTAAATATCCGCTTATACTTGAAGACATGCTAAAGCAGCATCTCGAAAAGTAGTTTTGTTTTTTGAGTAGGCAGTTAAGCAATACAGATACATTGATTGTTATTTGACCTTAAAAGTTGCATCAGGTACTACTTTGAATAATTTTAAAAATATGTCTTTCGCTTCTTGCGAGGTGCTAGCTGTATATCTTATGTCATTATGTGTAAAGGATAGCGTATTGGGGTATCGCATCTGAAATTTGACACCTCTTTTAATTAAGTCCGCACAATATGGGGCTAGTTTTTGTCTGTTGGTTTTGATTTGAGGTGGTAAATCCTGTGAAAAAGATAGTCTGTGCTTGTTCCATTCGAAGTTTCTTTGCTTTCTGGCTGCTTCTAATATTTTCTGAGTGTCTTGGTAATTCAATAACTTGGTATATATAAGCCTAGGTGAAGAAGTAACCTGACGAGATCGTAGGGCTCTGTGCACCCTTTCCACTACTAGACTTTCATTGTTACTATCTAGACCCAATAGTACCTGCTAGATCTGTTTGGTGATCTTAAGTAAGTTTTGTGTATCATAAATTTCAGGCAAACCTCTAATTATTATGTTGCTTCGACGACTTTTTGCCTCTAAGTCTATCAGTTTATTCTGCATTTCAGTGATCAAGATATCTTTGGCCCGCAAATCTTTGTTAATAGTTTCTATTTGTATTTCATAGGAGTGATTTTTACTTTCGATAGTATCTAACCTTTCGGTTATATTCTTTAAAGATTTGCCAAAGTCTGTAAGTTGGTCTGCAAAACCTTGAATGGCTGTATGAATAGGTTGTAGCGCCATTTTCAGATCTTCGAGATGGAAATTTGAATCACTTTTCTCTTTGGCGCCAATTTTAGTATTTTCGACAACTTGTTTGGTGGTTCTAAGCCTTTTGGAACCTGCTTCTTTTTCAGGAGATAACAATGAGGAGAATTTGGCCTTTGTGGTTTGTGTCTCCATATTATCAGAGTTACCAGCCATGCCTGAGCACAAATATATCAGTGGGGTCGAGATAAAAGTAACGGTCACTTGTAGGCACGTGGTACAGGCCTTGAAGGCCAAGAAAAGTTAAATTATATAAAAAAAGAGAATTTCACTTGTTAATTACTGCACAAAAAGGCCATGTCTTGGTATTGAGGTTTCCGATTTCTTTTCAGCACCAAGAACTGTGGAAACACTTATCCTAAAAGCTTTTTTTTAACTGTCGGTGATAGTCGATGTTTGAGGAGCGACACGTATAGGGTGCACACTAGACGACCGCCATCTTGGAATCGCCAGCAATTTATATATTCCATGTATTCTCCCAGATTCTTTTAGTGATAATGCATGTGAAATTGCTTGTTAAAAAATAAAATCCAAATATTCATCAGGCTATTACTATATATACATCAGCACCTCAAGCAACTTTTAATTCATTCCTTAGATCTGTAGATTTGTTAAATGGAAGCCCATTGTGAACTAAATTAAAACCCCATAGTGCAATACATCCACAACTCCTTACTTATCATAGTGAACTGCCTTGCATGTATTAAAACTAAATGAATCTGAACAAACCAGTTACTGAAAATAATGGAAGACTGAAATAGCTCATAGCATCAAGACAAGTTATGAAATCTTCCTATTCACTTTACCCTCTATAAACAATTGCTTAATAAATTCAAGTTCTTTGTTACAAACACCAAAAGCAAGGAATTGATTACCACAATAAATAATATGAAGTTTTGGAACACAATAGACATCCTAATCTCCCTGTCAAAAATTCTACACAGATCTTTTTCAGACAACATACTTAATAAGTTGGTACAGATATTCTGTCTGCATTTTTCAAACTTAATGCAACAAACCTAAAACAACCTCACTATTTTCACTTACAGTTTTCTAGTTTCAACACTCAGATCTGTTTCTTTGACCTCAGCACTTGTTCAGTACTAATTGTAAGCACTAAATAAGCTACACATTACTACAGCACTCAACTTTCCTCACTTGTGTAGAGGAAAACAATTTTTAGTACTTAATAAATAAGCACCTATCCAGGCATGTCTAAGGGTCAGCTCCCGGTGTTTTCTCCTGTCTACCTGATGAATCTGGGCATCTTGGTGAATGCAGCAATTGCCTCATGTACAAGGACAACCCTCTCCTCCTACCACTCAACACTACAACCTGTGAGAGATGCACTTATATAGCCAAACTGTTAGCAAAGCTCTCTTCACCCAAGACTGGACTAGACAGTATAGAGGAGAAGGTAAACACTTGCACCACACCACACTCATCACCTGTCCCTCAAAACCTACACCACCAAAACAAATAGAAACACAAAGCACACACCTACATTTGCAGAGGCTCTCAAAAAAAATCTACCCAAGCAACAGGGACCTTCAAAGCTGAAACACAAGCAACCTACAACCCCCCCAACACAACCCAAATGACACATAGCCCACATACTAAGTGTGCCACTCAACCACAGCCCATAAGGCATAACAACATACCCAACACTCTAGTCATAGGTGACTCTACAGTCAGGCACACTGATGTTCCACTCACCAAGCCAAACAAGGAGAAAGTTACTGTCAGCTGCCTGTCAGGTGCCAGGATCCGCCACATAATGCATGCACTAAGGTCACTCCACAACAAGTACAAATATGACTATCATTGTCCATGTTGGTGTAAATGACTTGAGATGTACCTCCCTGGACTACATGAAAAGAAACATGGAGGAGCTGTCCGATCTTGTAGCCCAGGCAGGTATGACCCTAGCCCTGAGTAGCATCCTGCCATCACTCAGAATGATATCACAGTACAAGGACAAAATGATTGACTTCAACAATTAGCTAAGCTTCTGGTGTCATTCTGAGGGGATCCAGTATCTGTCTGCCTGGGATGACATGATCGACAAACCACAATTCTTTGCCAGAGATGGCCTGCACCTGTTGCCCTTGGGATTCTGGATACTGGCTAAGGCTCTTGCCACCCCTATAGTGCCTTTTTTAAGCAGGATTCAAATGACAAATTCACCACCATAACAGGTACAAGCAAGCAAAATTTGAGGGTAATGTTATTTAATACTAGAAGTCTAAACCTCAAAATGCACGCACTCGAGGCACTCATTAAAATGGAGAACATCAACATCTGTGCAGTAACAGAGACCTGGTTCAAGGCTCCAGAGAGCACCCCTGCATAACCAGGCTATAATTCATACCACACCTTTTGACCACCTAACCTGGACCGAAGCACCAAAGGTGGAGGCTTGTCCATATTCATTAAGGATATCCACACCTCCAGGCTAGTTGTTCAGCATAATGCATTCGAGATTATCCAAGTGCAACTAACTCTGGGCAAGACCGCAATCCAAATTGTAGCTTGCTACAGATCCCCCACCATGCCCAGTATTCCCACTCCTCATTTCTTGATACACTGGAAAATATTAGGGTACAACCTAACACCCTAATAATGGGTGATTTCAACTATCCCACCATTAACTGGGAAAACTACTCATGCACCAACTCTTGTGCTCAATGTTTTCTGGAATTCATAAATTCCAACACCTTGGATCAACTTATCCCCACCCCCACCAGGGGCAGCAATACCCTAGACCTGGTCATTACCAACATGGGCAACTGGTGTTCCACACCAGAGGTCAATTCCTCGTTGGTCAGATCCGACCACAAGCAAATCACCCCAGACATCCACATCCCACACCCCATTAGGGAAACCACCGTAAAAAATTTCTCCAAAGCCAACTTCACGCTTCTTAAGACAGAAGTGGCAAACTTCACGACACCCATGCTGATGGAAAATAGAGGTATGACTGCTGAATCTTATACAATTGCACTTTATAAGCACTTACACGAGTGCATGGATCGTGCAATCCCTAACAGAACCAAGATGCTATCCTCCAAAAAAAGGAAGCCAATCTGGTGGTCCCCTGCCATAAACAAACTCTACAACAGAAGAAAGAAACTGTTGCAAAAAAGAGTTAAATCCCATGAATGGAGGACCTCCGTGGTCAGCCTCAGTAAGAAGCTGAGATCCCTCATAAAATCCTCCAAAGCTAGTTAGAAAACAAAATCGCCACTGATTCTAAAGACAATCACAAAGCATTATATAGCTATGCCAAGACTCACAATGGCAACACTCAGATCTGCTCTGAGTTACAGCACAATGGCATTAAATATACAGAACCAACTGATATTGCCAACATCCTGGCAGACAGATTCAGTGCTAACTTTACCCCTCTCTCATCCCCTACAGGGCCCATCTCTATCCTGGAAGAATGCAAGGTAAAAAACACACTCTCCAAAGCCAAGAACACAGCATCCATGGGACCTGCCAACATCCCAGGTTGCATTCTACATGAACTACAGAACGAACTGTGACCCCCACCTAAGTACCATGTTCAATCATAGCCTCACCTCAGGCTTTGTGCCCACTGAATGATGCACAGCAACAGTTATCCCACTCCACAAAGGTGGAGCTACCATGGACCCCGGGAACTACTACCCCATTAGCCTGATGAGCCTGGTCTGCAAGGCTATGGAACGTATCATCATGGAACTTATAAACAATGACATTGGTAATCTCCAAACTCTGGACCCTACCCAGTTCAGGTTTGTAAAAGGCAGATCATGTCTCATAAACTTGAAAGACTTCTTTGAAGCTGTCACCAAAGCCATAGATGAGGGTAAGGTGGTTCACACAGCCTATCTAGATCTCGCCAAGGCTTTCAACACCATCCCTCACTCAGGAATTATAGATAAACTCACTAAACTAGGTATAAATCCCCATGTCATAAGATGGGTTGCCAACTGGCTCACTGACAGAACCCACACTGTGAAAGTAGCAGACTCTAAATCCAACTTCAGACCACTGACAAGTGGAGTATCACAGGGTTCAGTCCTAAATCCTCTCCTGTTTGGTATCTGCCTCTCTGAAGTACAGACTAACACAGAAGGTTTTTGGCTAGCAAAGTTCACAGATGACTGCAAACTAGGAGCCATAATCAAAACTCCTAATGATGTGGTCATCCTACAAAAGGGCCTCACTGAGACTGATGCCTGGTGTCAAAGCCATGGCCTCAAGCTCAATGCCAAAAAGTGAATCGTCGTCCCTTTTGGTAAAAACTCTGTACCCATGAACTACCACATAGGCGATAGTCTACTTAACACTGAAAGTGTGATAAGAGACCTTGGGACACAGGTGGACAGTAGTCTCTCCTTTGATAATAACATCACCACAGTAGTCAGGAAATCCTTCTATGTGGCACACCTCATCACAAAAGGTTTCTCATCCAGGAAAAAAGGTCATTGTTTCCCTCTACTCATCACTCATTAGACCCATAATAGAGTACAATACCTCTTTTGGTGTGTACCTTATAAGACATCTACAACAACTGGAAAGGCCACAGAAATACCTCACAAAAAGGATTACCGGCCTCAAACAGATGCCTTATGCAGACTGTCTCAAAAAAACTCTAGCTTTACTCTGTCGCATATTGCCTACTCAGAGGTGATCTCTGCCTAACATACAAAGCTATGTCCAACCCAGAGCTGTTGGACATGATCCACTTAAAGAAATCCCAATTCCTCCAAGCTATACGCTCTAGGGACCTAAACCTTGTCACCACAATAAACAGAACATGTTGGAGGGATAGATTCCTGTCCCAGAGACTTCCCATACTCTGGAACAAACTACCTATCTATATCAAACAAAGCTCCTCATTAGCACTCTTCAAGAAAAATCTTGATGATTGGATGTGAGATAGGAAATTCACCCCAGGGATTACTTCTGTGGCTCTGCTTGACAGGGGCACAAGAAAATAATTTTCTTGGGTGGCAAAAGCCAGGGTACCATTTGGATAGGCTTATATAGGCCCTAGGGCCAATAGCCTAGTACCTACCTATGAACCTATGAACTACCCATCCTATAACATTTAATATTAATCTTAATAACTGCCCTACTATCCTCAGTGAAGGTCAGCATCTTACTTAGGTATCCACTAAAATCATAAAAATATTAAAGAAGCCTAAATAATTCTCATGTGCCTCACACAACATATCCCTTACTTCCTTAAAAGTACTGAAGCCATTGGCTATACCATATACATTTTCATAAACAGACCTACTGATGAAACCCATGCACTTCAATCCTGGAAATCCTTCCCATAAAAGCCCTTCATAAAGATGGTCTCTTGACACTGCAATGACAATACAATCTCCCAGTCATACTTTTACATTTCAAGTGCCCTTCAAATGTATATTTGGGCTTTGTCCCACTTCTATGTATGGCTTTGTCCATATTTTTTGCTCTGAAGTTGTGAGGTATGACAAATGTGTCAGGGCCATCACAGTCAACCAGAGACATTTCAAATTGTGACATACTTGTTGCACCCCACTCCCCCATCTAGTGACTCTGGATGTGTCCGAGCAAGGCAAGGAGCAGTTATGCAGTGTAAATGTGCAGAGTATGCCCCCATCCAAGGTTGACACAAGTACTACAGTGGCTTTTCATCTGTCCTTGATTTTTCAGAATGTTCTGGTTTCTGTCATATTTTTATACTGTTGATTTATGCTTATTATTATTCAGAAAGTGCCTGTTGCTCTGTGTTTAAGTAGCAATGCTTTAATGACCATCAGGTAAGCTTGTCTGAGATTGTAAGATGCAAGTAAGGTTTAATAAGCATACTGTTAAAGAACTGCCAACACTGAAAGCCTTTCTGTTGTTGCCATGAAGAGAATACTTACATAACGAGATAACATATAAGCCTTGGGTATTGAAATGCATATGACAGTATTTGTAATAAAGGACAGGATTACATTATTTTAAGAAGCTTATTACATTTGTTGGAGACTTGCAATCATAGGTTCATAGGTTCATAGGTAAGTACTAGGCTATCTGCCCAAGGGCATTTATAAGCCTAGCCATAATGTGTTGTGTTTCGCCACCCCCTTAAATTAGTTCCCTGTGCCTCTGTCCAGCAGAGCCATTAGTTCCCTGTGCCACTGTCCAGCAGAGCCACTGCAGTGATCCTCGGGGTAAATTTTCTATTTCCCATCCACCTGTCAAGGTTTCTCTTGAAGAGTGCTAGTGAGGGGCTCTGCCTGATGTATACTGCAATCCTGTTCCAAAGCATGGGGAGTCTCTGGGACAGGAATCTATCCCTTCAGCATGTCCTATTTATCGTTGTTGTGATGTTTATATCTCTAGAGCGTGTGGCTCTCTGGGATTGTTTTTTTTTTTTAGGTGGAGCATGTTCATCAATTCTGGGTTGGACATGGCCTTGTATGTCAGGCAGAGATCACCTCTGTGTTTCATTGCAGGCTTTACCTGTAAACTAAATAGAATGCCTATCTATCATGTGTGGTCCATAACCTGCGCAGTAATCCTTTAAGCAATGTATCTTGAGCTTGTTTCTTGTTTGCTTTTCATTTTTTTACTTTGATCATGTTTTCCCCATGAAACAAGTAGATAGTTGTCAGGCAGCAGGTCTTTTTTGGATAAGAAACATTTTCACAAGTGGGGGTATCACAGAGACTGCTACTTTCAGCATGTTACTTGGTACTTTAATAAAGCTGAATGTAAATTATAATTAGAACTGCAGTGCAAGTAGAAGTGGTTTGAGTTGAGTGCTGCTTGTTTTTCTTATGCTTGATTTTGACTGGCATTCCAGTAATGTATTTAAAAAGTAATTTATTTTTTCATGCCTCACAACCTTTTTGTTTCTATCTAGATATTAAGTAAGCTGCCATGCTGTATTTTTTTTATTCTACACTCCATTTTGTTTTTACTGGACTCTCATAATGACAGTTTGGCACCCAGGGCAGTGTATTTAATTAAAGTTACAGTTTTTGTGGTTTTGCGCAAAGCTCCTCCCCTTTCTAGTTGGCCGCACCCTTTCCCATTGACCCCACCCATTCAGCTGTCTCCTGCAGCCCCCCTTTGACTTGAAGTCAACAGCCTCCACTGTTCAGAGGCCCAGTTGAGTAGGTTCTCTAGGCTGGGTATGTTGTTGCCGGGTGGGAAGTAACATTCAATTATACTGATACATTTTTTTGGATTCATTTTTAGCCTTATAAGACTACTTTCAGCATTACCAAAGGTGAGGTAGATATATCCAATGTTTCAACATTAAGCTGATTTTTAAATAATATTGCAACACCATCTCCCTTTTTAGTTTCCGATCAATGCGTAGGATACTGTAACCTGGTGACAGAATTTCATTATTAGAGATGTCAGGTGTTTCAGTTAGCAGAACTATATTTGGTGAGTACAGGGAATGATTGGCATGAAAATCACAGATTTTTTTTGAAATGCTTCTAATACTGATGTTTAGTATCAACAGCTTATTACCTTTCCTAGGGAGTTGGAGTATGGCATGGGGGGTTGATTAGATATGTTGATATTAGAGTTTGATGGGCTGGGATTAAGATGCATGTCTCCACTGAGACAGTCCGGATGCTATATGTACTATAGTTTTCATGAGTTTAGTTATGTACTTATCATATTTTGGGGATAGTCTGCTGGAGTGGTGAGAGGGAAGGGTAAGTAGTAGAGTGTGGTGATAGGTAGATATGTGTAAGATAGACCGGTAGATGGGGTGGCTGAAAGATGTAGTTATTACAGTGTGAATGACAGTGGTGGCATGATGGGGTGTTGATTTAGTTAGGTTGTTATGATATGAGGTAATATGTGTGATTAATATTAGTATTGTTAGTGAAATAATGTATAGTTGGAGCATGATTATTAATATTGAAGTAAGACTGGGGATAATAAAATGATTAAAGCTTAATTAGCTGTCTAGCAGTAGGTTGAGCTAATTGGTTCTTTCCTTAACTAGAAACTTTAGAAGTGTGAGTAAGAGCTAGTTAATAAGGAAGTAGTAATAGCAGATTTAAATTGATTATTTTAATATTTGGGTGTATTAGTATGCTTTGGATTATAAGTCACAATTAGATTAGAATTAGATGTTGAAGATGTGGGTAGGATTAAAGGTTAATTAAATGTTATTTTAATGGTCAAAAGAAGGAGGGTTGAGATAAAATAGATGAGCTAGAAAGGGAGTGGAGTAGCAATACAATGATGGCGTATTCTGATTTGCACATGTTGATATGTGGGAGTGGCTATAGAGTATAAGTCTAGGGAGAGTGTGTGTGTGTGTATAGGAATGGGGGTAGGGTAGGGTAGGGGAGTGAAGTGAGCCCGAATGGAGTGTGGGCGAACAGAGAGGGTTGAGCCATAGAAGCAGCTGAGCAGTGACTGCAGAAACAATCAGTAACATGCAGCATAGGTCAGTGCGTAGCTTAACTGTGGTTAAATTAATAAATGAAGCAAAGCAGGTAAGTTCCGCTAGGTTTTACTTTAATGTGGTTGCCTTTGATGAGGGTTTTTAGAATTTCCGGTACAACTGAATATAATAAACTGCTGCTGAAATTTGCTAGTTCATCTTTTACAATCACTAGTTTTAATCTAAGTCTTTAAACATTTCCCTTTTATAATGTTAGATGTTAATAGTAACAGCTTTCACTAATTTCCATAAAATGTTGTTTCTTAGGCAGACAATAGCGTGGAACCATCTAGTAAGTGAATATGATAGGAGCAGGGAGGAGCAGAACCAACCCAGAAGCGTGTGCATGCCACTTTTTGTTAACCCTTAGAACAGAAAATTATAGTTATAGTTATAACTTCCATTGTTAGAAAGGACATACACAGTATACTTTGTAGTCTTTCCAGAAGAGACACTGTGAATTGAAGGGTTTGAAGAAGTATGTCTGAAAAATAAGCCTGGAGGAGGAGGTCATCCTGGTAAGGGAAAATCTGATTACCTCTGAGTCTGCAAAAGGCAATGACAGGAGCAAATCATTTTGTGAAGCCCCTTGGTGCCACAGATAGACCAAAGGGCAAGGCAGAACATTGAAAATGTGAGAAAACAATAGCAAAGCACAGACAGTTCCTGTAAAGAAGATAAATAGGGATTGTGAAGATAGGCATCCTTGATGTCCAGTGACACCATGAAGGCCTGTTGAAGAATGAGAAGAAGCAGAGTGTTTAAGGAAAGCATACAAAAGGACGGTACCTTTAAGAAGGTGTTTAGATGGGACAGATCTAGAATGGGTCTCAAGGACCATCCTTCCTGGAGACTAGGAAGGTTCTTGAGTAGAAACCCTTTCCTGTTTGGGAAGGTGGAACCTCTTGAATGGTACCCTGAGAAAGCAAGGCATGAATCACCTGAGGGAAGAAAGTCAACTGATCCTTTGGAGGTTGTGAAATACCCCTGAAGGTAGGAGGAGTCTTCCAAACAACAAAGTATCCTCTGAGGATAATGGAAAGGACCCATGAGTCTTGGGTTAGCTGTTTCCAATCAGAGAGAAACAGGGAAAGATGAAATGATAGAGGGGTCTGACTGCAAATAGGTTGGAAGTCAGAGAGTACCTGTCTTGCTAGAAAAGAGTTGTTTCTGAGCAGCAGGAGTAGTAGAGGATTTGGCAGAATAAAGCTTAGCCTAGTACCTACCTATGAACCTATGAGACAAAGCCACTACCTCATCCTCAGTGTCTACAATCTAACAGGTATAATCCCTGGTCATTAATGAATGCTTGTTCACTACAGCAATAATGTCCCGAGTGTTCACAGCATATGGTGGATGAGGAGTAGGAGTTCACATTCTTAACTGTTCCTTAGCAAGAGCATTTATGTGACATTGTCCAATTGCAGCTCCAACAATTTTGGCCATTCTCTTCCTCTTCATCTTCTTCTTCTCCAGTGTTAATATATACCTATGCATAGCCAGCAAATGATCACCTCTCTGTCTGTTATAAGTAGAACAGTAAGCTCCACCCTCACTGATAGCCACACAACTGGATCATCAAGTACTGCTTTGTTCCTCAGGATCTTCGGTTCTACCAGGAAGCACATACATAAGCCAACTAATTATAACAAGCCATTATAGTTCACTATTTGTAAATAACTCCATAGATTTACCATGGCTACTTACTTTTCCAGCTTATATAACATTACTTTTCAGTTAGTGTAGTAGCCTAGCACATATGGCTAAACATATTTACTCCCAGGAAAGCACTTCAGTTTTGCAGGAGTAGAAACACCTCTTTATAGGTGCTTACAAGTCCATGGTACAAAAGCATCATACTACAAATGGTATACCTGCCTGTTCAACAGTTACCAGATGCCACTGATCAGGATATCTGTTCAGCATACAGCATTTTCCCAGCACTCAATCAGCCAACATCCTTGGACGCTCCCATTCTAATGCAGGGTATCACAGAGTTTTACACTCAAATCTGTAGAATCAAATCTTGACCAAATAGCTCAACAATGCATTATACTGCAGGCATATTATAACTGCACAACCTACATAAAACCCTTCCAGCAGGTACATTTACCACCTACTGTAGACATACTAGCAGCATGTTTCTACCTTTGCTACAATCCTCTGGTTACCTACAGCCAGTCACATAACAAATATTCTCATACACTCCACCTGTCTAATATTTCACACATGACAAAGAGCTGGCAATGTATAACTGTATCAATAAAACAACTATCCATAATGGTTTGTCAGCTAAATGCCCTGCTGCTCTCCCCTTCTGCTACTATATCTATCTCTCTCTCTCTCTCTATATATATATATATATATATATATATGTGTGTGTGTGTGTGTGTGTGTGTGTGTGTGTGTGTTTTTTTTCTGTAAGGTAAAGTGCAGGGTTCAGTATAGTGGCAGTGTATAGTCAGGGTTAACATACATTAGTAAGCTGAGAAACACCTTTGCTAATGTGTGTTAACCATAACTCTAACCTCTTGGATGATCATGGTGTCCTCTGAGGAGTTTGTGATGTCACCAATTATGGTCAGCCAGAAACCTTTAACAATGGCTTTAGCCTCTGAGAAGTAAATGCTGAAGAGGAGTGGTCCAAGGACTGAACCCTGAAGTACACTACTAGCAGCATGTATTTTGGTTCTATTTCTGAGCCAGTTTGCTATCTAATGAGTAACACTGAGCTTGGAGAATTTATCTAAAATACGTGAACATGGGATGGTATCAAACACCTTTGTGACATCTAGATATGAATTCTAAATAATACGCCCTCATCCATTGCGACTGTAACTTCTTAGAAGATGCCAACCAGGTTAAATAGGCAGGCTATATAAGGAATATGAGGTATGCTTTATGTAATAAACAAACTGAAAAGTAGGGTTGCCACCCCTAGTCCAGGACAGCGCTCTAAACCTACAATACGAAACACCTACATAATCCATATGATTCATATATACCACAAACACCATACACTCCCTGTCTTATATTTCTTCTTCCCATTCATTTTAATGGCTACAGTTTGGGACCTTTTCTTTTGAGACAAGCTAACAACTGCAGTAATGTTCTTTGATTTTTTTTTCTGAATGGAAGGATTGTAGTGGTAACAGTGATTAAATTTCACTTTCAGTCTGTTTCTATATCACTTCATAGGACAGTATTCTCCTGAGATATATTTATCGTAACACTTGTGGTTATTTTTATATTTATTGGTGCTGTTGAAGTGTAGATTATTTTATATGTACGTTGTGATATTCATGCATTTAATATATTTTAATGTGTTATTTTGTACTAATTTTTCTTTTTAACTGATTGGCTGATTTTTTTCATTCTTTTTTAAGGATTATTTTCTACAATATTTTATTTTTGTAATATTTTATGCATTCTGAACTTTACTTTAGATGCAGGCACTTGGTTAGTTAGTTGTAAGTATGCACTTGGAGTTACTGTAAATCTGATTAGTGCACTTTTTTAACAATTAAATGAAATGGACTGATTGCCTGATTTTTTTTTATATTCATTTTGTTTGTATTTTATGGTTAAATTTAGAGTTTAACGGTGCTGTATGGCTGAATTATATTTTATATTTTAGAGGTGCATTGTGGTTAGTTTGTTTGGGTGGCCACGGTAGTGCACCTAGTGCCACCTCACAGCAAGAGGTTCTCCAGTTCGATCCTCGGCTGGGGTGCCTTCTGTGCGGAGTCTGTATGTCCTCCCTGTGGTCATGTAGGTTTCCTCCGGGTGCTTCAGTTTCCTCCCACATCCCAAAAACATGCTGCAGGTGGATTGGACACTCTAAATTGGCCCTAGGTGTGAGTGTGTGCGTGTGTGTGCCTTCTGTGGAAGGATGGGTGCTGGGCTGGCAACTTGACACCGTAAAACTCCACTGCCAATCATGGAGCGGACAGGTGATCTGCTGTGGCGACCCCTAACCGGTAAAGGCTAGAAGAAGAAGAATTGAGGTTAGTTTGTCTGCTATTGTATTTTTCTCACTATAGTGTATGGGGAAGGAGGTGTTGCTTTAGTTGTTTACTTTTGTTGATTCAACATATTGGAGTTTTCTGACTATTGTACATGGGGAAGTAGATCCATCTTGGTTGATTTACTTTTGATGATGCAATTAACTAATAGAATTTTTCTAAATATTTACAGTTTGTTTTAGCTAAATGTTTTCAATATTCAAGTTAAGGCTACGTACATCATCTATCTATCTACCTAGTTCCATAGGTTGATAGTAGGCTAACGACCAGCAGGATCTTTACAAGCCTAGCCATGCAACCCAACCCAGTTTTGTCCCAGAGTTCCTTCGATGCCTATATGGTGGGGTATGTTAGTAATGTTAGTAAGGAGGTAGCTAAGGTGTGGGGGATATTTTAGTTGGGGATTAATTTATTACTTACTGACAACCTCTGCCCATCAGAGATATGGGGACTAGTATAGATGTGTGTGTGTGTGTGTGTGTGTGTGTGTGTGTGTGTGTGTGTGTGTGTGTGTGCGTGCGTGCGTGCATGCGTGTATTTTATATATATATATATATATATATATATATATATATATATATATATATATATGTAGGTTCATAGGTGGGTACTAGGCTATCAGCCCAAGGGCTTAAATAAGCCTAGCTAACAAGGTTCCCTGGCTTACACCACCCAAGAAAGTTATTTTCCTGTGCCCTGTAGAGCAGAGCCACACACACACACACACACACACGCACACAAACACACACACACACACACACACACACACATATATATATATATATATATATATATATATTTATATATATTTATATAAAGATATACATATATACATCTATTCACACACACACACACACACACACACACATATATATATATATATATATATATATATATGTGTGTATATATATATATATATATATATATATATATATATATATATATATACACACACATATATATATATATATATATATATATATATATGTATATATATATATATATATATATATATATATATATATATACATATATATATATATGTATGGATCTACGACATTTGCTCGACTGAGCAAACGTCCAAATCCATAAATCCTGAACACATTTTAATTTAAACGCTTTTATCGAAAATGCGCTTTCGTTAAAGCGTGTGACAAAAAAAAAAAAAACACTTCATTTACATTTTAGCACGGGGGCTTCATCCCCCTGCACCCCCCATACTTTAATATTCTCCATCCGAGTCTGCACTACAGTGGGGAATAGTAAAATTTCCCTTACCCGCACAGTAGTACAGCCTCGGCAACAGTCATACTTACACGAAAGTGCTGCTTCAGTGAATAGCACTTTCGCGTAAGTATGCCCGGCCATTTGGATTTTGGTCGTTTGCTCAGTCGAGCAAACGTCCTAGATCCATATGTATATATATATATATATATATATATATATATATATATATATATATATATATATATATATATATATCTATATATATATATATATATATATATATATATATATATATATATATATATGGTTTCACTTCATAATCTCGAAAAGCTGATATCTCAAATTTCAGCATTTCGAAACTATGAAGCCGAAGCATTCACAGTCCTGAAACCTAGAATCATGAATCACACAATCACGAAGATACATACATCATACACAACATAACACAAACACCATTCCACCCAAAGTACACAAACCACACAACCCTCCACTACATATAAGCAAGGGGGCAAGCCCCCTGAACCCCCATGTGGGGAGCCCCCACTACTTATATATACCAACTCCGAGATCGCACATAACGAAAAAAAAAAAAAAATCACACCACGGCATTCTACACTCACTTGCACACAAATACACATCACACGTACACAAACACCAACAAATCCAACACTCACACTCATACTTACACCTCCCTACCATTACCCACACATACAACGTACAAAAACACACACAAACACTCACTCACCTTCAATTTGAGACACCATACCAGCCAGTCACTTCACTCAAAGTACCGGAAATGCATAAGAGCAGATTCGAGATATTCGAATTCGCTCTTATGCACTTTCGGCATTCTGCATTTTCAGCTTCATGGTCTCGGAATGCTGAAATTCGAGATTTCAGAATTTCGAGATTATGAAGTGAAACCATATATATATATATATATATATATATATATATATATATATATATATGGGTCAACTTCTCTTGTTCGAAAATGCACTTCTTCAAAGAAGAGAAATCCGAAACCCACATTAGTGAAAGTGCACTTTTTTGAAAATCAGTTTACCAAAGCACGGTACAGTGGGGATAAGGACATATACCTTTTACCCACTGTAGTGCATTCTCACAGTTAGTTTATATAAGTAACAGAGGTGTGGGGGGCTTACTCCCCTGCAAAAATGTGTTTCATAATGCCGACCGCACCTCCCCTACTGATATATACTATCTCCGAGACTGCACTACAGTGGGGAAAATGCATATTTCCTTATCCCCACTGTACCGTACGTCTGTAAACTGATTTTCATGAAAGTGCACTTTCGGTTAAGTGCACTTTTACTAAACTGGGTCTCGGATTTCTCTTCTTCGAAGAAGTTTGTTTTCAAACAAGAGAAGTAGACCCATACACACACACACACACACACACACACACACACACACACACACACACACACACACACACACACACACACACACACACACACTCACACACTCACACTCACACTCACACACACACTCACACACTCACACACACACACACACACACACACATATATATATATATATATATATATATATATATATATATATATAAAATATATATGTATATATATATATATATATATATATATATATATATATATATATATATATGTATGTATATATATATATATATATATATATATATATATACATAGAATGTATGTGTGTGTGTGTATGTGTGTATGTGACTGTGTATATAAATGTCTACACATAATACACACACACATGCACACACACACACACACACACACACACACACACACACACACACACACACACACACACACAGACACACACACACACACACACACACACACACACACACACACACACACACACACACACACACACACACATGTTATTGCATTGTCAGTGAATGAACAAGTAATCACACTACAGTGCAGCATAAGGGAAGTGACTGGACTCCTGATGGGAACTTAAGTTAGGGTCCCATCTGCATGACTTGATAGTAGCACAGATAAATGTACATGATCCAAACAGCAGGGGAAAGTATCGAATGCACTGGACAAATTTCCTTTTCCCCTATGTCAGTATGAATATCAACTTGGGTCTCCTTTGAAAAATAGGCCACTGGCCTAGGGGAATATGTTTGGATATGAATATATCATGCCAATGTGTGTTATTTATCTGCTGATGAAGGTTTATTTCCTTTAACAGAATATTTGATGGAAAGGTATAGAAGATCAAATAGGGTCAGATCTTTCATGGCATGAATGGCTAGACATTCATCTCCACGGAAGAGTCTATAAGAGACTGAGTACAGAAAATCATCTGTCAATCTCTCCTGATAATTAAGATTTTTAAGGTCACTGATCTTTTTATTTATAAATCTCTGAGGTCTCCCAAGTTGTATGATGCATTTAAGTACATAAATATAAGTCAAAAGAACGTTATATTCAATAATGGGTTGAAAAAGATATGAGCAAAAGGGAATTAAGGCTTCTTTGGATCTAGTGGAGATGGGTTTGTAAATTAGATGAGCAAGACAAAAGGCTTTCCAAACTAATGTGGTGACATGATGGTCAAATGATAAGGAATCATCAGTCAGAGTACTTAGATTCATAGGTTCATAGGTAGGTACTAGGCTATTGGCCCTAGGGCCTGTACAAGCCTGGCCAAAAAGGTACCCTGGCTTTTGAGCCCTTACAACAGTACCTGATTGGGGGTGCATCTCCTATACAGTAAGTGAGACTGTTTTATTTACCAAAATGAACTATGCTTCATTTCTTTACACTTAATTTGAGACCATTGTCCTTGCACCGGTTGATAACATGGTCGAAGCACTACATATATACATGTGTTTGAGTGTGTGTGTGTGTGTGTGTGTGTTGTGTGTGTGTGTGTGTGTGTGTGTGTGTGTGTGTGTGTGTGTGTGTGTGTGTGTGTGCATAAATACATTTATGATGAAAGTACTATCCACCAAATTCTACTTACCTGAGCTGAATCCACTGAAGCTCCACTTCAAGAAAAGAACGGACTGCCGAACAGCTGAATTCCTTTCACAGGGAAAGGAACCACTTGACCACCATGGAAATTAAATGAAACAGAGGAAAAGTAAGCTGACCAGAATGGAGGGCTTTGCCTCCCACACCCCCTGTACTTAAATATACCAACTCCAAGATCACACTACATGGAAGAGAGGGCACAGTTCACCATGGTGGTCAAGTGATTCCTTTCCCTGTGAATTCAGCATTCCGTTCGTTCATTGAAATGGAGTTTCGGCGGATTCAGTTTGGATAAGTAGAATTCTGTGGATCCTGCTTTTATCTAATGAAAGTAGATCCATATATATATATATATATATATATATATATATATATATATATATATATATATATATATATATATATATATATATATATATATATATATATATATATATATATATAATGCACGTTGTCATCTAAGGTAATTTCAGAAAATGAAAAAAAAAAACAGTTTGCTGAAACCAACTTTGATGAACAACTCAGCAATTTGTTTTCTGCAGGTGGGCAAGCTCCTCCGGAACCCCCATGTGAAGGTACAGCCCCACTCCCTCCCAGACCTATATATACTAACTTTGGGGTCATACAACAGTGGAGAAAAAAAGCCAACTCCACTGTTGGCGAAAGTAATTTTGGCCAACAGCACTCAGTCTTTTTGTGTTCACTGAAATTACATTAGATGACATGACTAGCTCCTATATATATATAGATATATATATATATATATATATATATATATATATATATATATATATATATATATGTATAGGCCTGGTTCATTTAGCTGAAAGCACATTTCGCCAAATGTTATGTCAGCAAGACCAAATCGCCGAAAGCACACATCACTGAAAACTAATTTTGTCGAATTTCATTTAGCCGAAAATAGTAGTGGCAGTGTATATGCCTTGTTCCCCACAGTATTTTATTTATTTTATTGCAGTTGGTTTACCAGGATAGTCCATTGGGCCACAAGGAACCCGTTTTCAATGGAGTCCTGGGGAGAAAAGCTCCAAAAATACATTTTACATACATATAAACATATATTCACACTTACACTCAAAGATTAACAATAAGGTAAAAAAGCAAAAATGTACAGCTAGATACAGTGTGCAAAAATGTAATAATATTCATTTGTATAGACATATCCATTTGTGCATAGTAGATAGGAAAAATTTAGTCACTAGAAAGTTAGAGGAGATTTAGTGAGATGATGAAGTGGTAGAAGAAGAGAATCGTTGGACTTACCTAGTAATTTCTATAGAATTTTAGTTATAGTAAGATGTAGCAGAGTAGAGTATGGAGGGAGATAGAGGAGAAGAGTAGGTTATGTAGGCGATCCTGGAGTTCAAATATATAATTGAGGGGGGTGTGGGGGGCGTAGCCCCTCAACTAGCTTGGTTTATACAATGCAGTTTCTGTTAAGAGGGTAAGTACTTTTTAATCAAGCCCCCCAACTATATATTCTAACTCCAGGATCACTCAACAGTGGGCAACAGGGCATATACACTGCCACTACTATTTTCGGTGAAATGAAATTTGGCAAAATGAGTGTTCAGCAATTTGTGCTTTCGGCAATTTAGTGTTGGTAAAATACAATTCGGCGAAATGTGCTTTCATCGAAATGAACCAGATCCATATATGCATGTATATGTATGCACATATATGTATGTATATATATATATATATATATATATATATATATATATATATATATATATATATATATATGTATATATGTATATATATATATATATATATATATATATGTATGTATATATATATATATATATATATATATATATATAGATATAAACATACACACACTCACACACACACACACACACACACACACACACACACACACACACACACACACACATATATATATATATATATATATTATATATATATATATATATATATATATATATATATATATATAAAGTATACATACACACATACCTAAATATATAGATATATATTTTCACAAACATACAGAGAAAGATGCATGCATATATTCTCTCTCTCACCCCCCCACACACCACAGATATATATATATATATATATATATATATATATATATATATATGGGTCTACTTTACATGGTTGACTCTTCAGAAGGTTGACTTTCATATGGCCAAGACCATATGGTCGACTTTTGAAAAGCCGACCATGTAAAATAAACACATAACACACACCAAACACTTACCTTTCAACTCTTAGCCTGGGGGGCAAGCCCCCCTGCACTTTCCTCCCCCCACACCCCCTGTAACTTAAATATACTAACTCTGACATTGCACTACAGTGTGGAAGAGGAAATTTTCTCATTCTGCACTGTACAGAGAGATAGCGGTTCCTCATGGTCGGCTTTTCGAAAGTCGATCCTATGGTCTCTGCCACATGAAAGGTGACTTTCTGAAAGGTTGACCATGTGAAAGGGACCCATATATACATATATCATCATTCCCTTCTCCCAATTTTCTACGTAACTTAAATATACCAACTCCGACATTGCACTACAGTGTGGAAGAGGAAATTTTCCCATTCTGCACTGTACAGAGAGATAGCGGTTCCTCATGGTCGGCTTTTCGAAAGTCGATCATATGGTCTCTGCCATATGAAAGGTGACTTTCTGAAAGGTTGACCATGTGAAGGGGACCCATATATACATATATCATCATTCCCTTTCCCCAATTTTCTACTTGGGGTCGAGGTATCATGTCAACTTTTGACATCTCTCTCAATTTAATGCTACTCTAATACTTTCTGCGACAATCATGCCTGATTATTGCAGGTCTTCTCTCACAGTGTCTCTTTGCTGGACTTCCTTATTTCCTCTTGCCAACTTCCTGTCTGTCTCAGATTTTCCCACTAGACTGTCTTTTGTCTTTCTGCACATGTGCCCAAACCACTGTAATCTGGTTTCTTTGACTTCCTCTGCAGTTGGAACTACTTTGGATTCTGCCCTGATATCCTCATATCTTCATCTGTCCCTCAGTGTGCATCCTATCACTTGTCTCGGGCACTTCATCAAGATCCCCTCTAGCTTCTTCAACTGCTCTGCCTTTACTGCCAAGGTTTCTATACCATATGGTAGCACTGGTTGCACCACTGTTTTGTACATCTTACTTTTCAGCTTCTTTGGCATTCTTCTGCCATATACTACACTGGCATTCTGCACCAGTTGGCTGCAGCCCTCTGATTCTAGTTTGACCTTCTCATTCAGACTTCCCTTCTCCTCAGCTACCCCTACCAGATACCTGAAGCTGTTGGCCTGTTCCTTCTATCTCAGTTTTCATCTTTTTCTGATTTCCTCAATGTGCTGCCAATAGAACTGTCTTTTGTGTACTCAGTTTCATCCCATGGACCTTCAGTTATGCATTCCACCCCTTCATCCTTTGCTGAAGTTCTTGCTCAGAGTCTGTTTGTAATGCCACATGACCACCTTCTGATTTGTTTGCTAATGTAGTCTATCATCAGTATGAACAGCAGTGGGCTTAGAGCTCAACCCTGATGCACACCCATTCCCAATGGGAACCCTTCTGTGAGACTGAACATTGTTCCTACTTCAGTCATTGGGTCCTTGTACATAGCCTCACTAATTCTACTAATGTCTCTGGGACTTTGAACCACCACAAATCATCTTTCTTGAGACCTTGTCGTATGTCTTTTCCAAATCTAGGAATGCCCAGTTGGACTCTTTCCTAATCCCTAGCTTCTTCTTGTCTATATGCCTTACTGGAATATATATATATATATATATATATATATATATATATATATATATATATATATATATAAAGATATATCATATCATTATTATATATGTGCACATAATAAACTGCACTGTTTGTAGCTCCAGTTACACAGAATGTCAAAGGGAACAGATCCCAGTGGTTTGGGCACATGTGCAGGAAAGCAGAAGGCACTCTAGTGAATGGACTGTGAGAGAGAGAAGACCTGGGACAGTCAGGCATGACTCTAGAAGAAGGTAGGAGAGTGGTATTGAACTGAGAGAGATGGTGGCACGACGCGACACCCCAGCCATTTGTAGAAAAATGGGCATAAAGGGGGTTAGTGATGATGATGAATACATGAGATACATCATGATATACATAGAAAGACAGATATATATTTATTTATATGTATATATATATATATATATATATATATATATATTGAACATCCATAAGAGTGAATGTGTTTACAGGCTTGTTTTTCAGCCTTTCAGTTGATTTCTATGTGAAATCACTGAATAGCAGGGTCTGGGACATTGGCCTCACCCTCCTGTTGTACAGTCTAAATGTTGGTGTATATAATTAACTGGATGTATGGGGGTGCTTATCCATACAAAAAATATTGTTTAGTAAAGTTTTTAGCGATTTGATCTTCTTAGATTTCATCTACAAAGACTGCTGTTTTTACATTCACTCAAGTGACAGTTCTCTCATTCATGAGTCACACAGACACAACCACACACACACACACACACACACACACACACACACACACACACACACACACACACACACACACACACACACACACACACACACACACACACACACACACACACACACACACACACACACACACACACACACACACACACACACACGGATACTTAACAACTAATTGGATGAGTCTAACTCACCAAACAGTGCACTCACCAAACCAGAAACTAACACTGTTGAAAAAACACTTTTTCAGGCCAGGCCTCCCATTTGAGGACATTGGAAGACCCTGTATTACAAATCCAACAACTGTAACAATTAACTATTAGTTTGGACATTTAAAATGTGAACAATGAAGCTTGATGTTACACTCTTAAAGTTTTTTTGATGAGAGAGAAGCCAAAAAATTCCCTGATGTTATGGATTACAACTCTCAGTACCCTCTCACAACATACGCTATCTCTTGTGTCTGTTACTAGAGGGGATACTATGAAGTACCATAAGCTCAAAATGAATACAGACTCCCCAAACTTTTCAATAACTGTCATACAAATCTTAGAATTTCAATCTTACTTGTATTATGGAAACAGTGACTTTCTGAAACAGGAATGTCTTCATACAGTAAAATAAAACATGTTGCCTTAAAATAGTAGGTATCCCTGACATTTGCAATAACAGTAAGATAAATAAGGGGATTTCATTAATACTGACATTACACAAACAGTGATTTTCTGAAAAAAAACACTACTGCCATAGAATATTAAAATAGTTTGCATTAAGCTGCAAAATCTACAAACCAGTGTATAGAGCCCAATGTTCCACATACATTTTTGGCTTAATGAGTTATATCAGTATATCAGTCTCTTTCTGTTGCACAGATGGGTGAAACTGAGAACAGAACTATTTCAGACAAATACATGCTTACCTGATTAAAAGCAATATGTAATGAAATGAAATTATTTTATTTATTTATTTTTTCATTTACTGCGGGTATTTTATTAGAAAAGAGGCACAACTATTCTATGACAAGATAAATGGCTTATAGGTTCATATGTCAGTACTAGGCTAGTTGCCCTTGTGGACCATTTTAAGCCTAGCCATTTTTCATCAAAGGTGAAAGGCAAACGCTGTACCTTGTGTCTGTGAGGTATAAATACCTTAACCATTATGCCAACACTGTCTGGTTAAGTGAACTTGTTCTTGTCTTTAGCAAGTTGCATGCCTGCTTGATGTAACATGCTTTGCTTCAAAGGCTAAGTAAATAATATTAAAAAGGATGTTTAATTATTTTCATCTCTAGAAAAAGTGAGTTGGGAGTAACCTATGGTGACCAGAATGAATAATGTGACAGTAATTGAACATGCTAATTATTTTAAATATTCAGAGTTCACATTATGTATTCACTAACTGGTTGACTGGTTGCTATGTGTAATAAAGTTTTAATTAAAAACTGTACACACGAGACATTTTTATATGAAAGAACAGCTGTTGTCTAACTATATATTCAGGAGCATTCACAGCCCTGTGATGGGTTATCTCAGGGGTAGAAGGACAGGTGGTCCTTTCGTTCAGCTGCTATAACAACCTTTCTTCTGCAGTCTGCCATTTTAACTACCACTGTTTGCAGATTTGCACTTTGGTTTAAACATAACATGTTTCACAAATTGTGAGATCAAACATAGTTTTCCAGTCAGACTGCATATAAAATTTGTAAGGTGCTCTGTCTTTCAAAATTTAGATAAAAGACTAGCTTAACTCAATTTTGCATTGTTCTTTACAGACTGTTCACGGAATTACTTTTTCAATAATTTGCATGTCTTGTAGAGCATATTCAGCATTCCTAAGTCTAATGACAAGCATTAGTTACAAAGCAGCTAAAACCTGCAAAGCTATTCCTTCATTTGCTACTTTCTTTGATACTTTAAAACAAATGTTTTGACCAAGTCTCAATTTCCACTGATTCCAAGTAATAGTCTTTAACATGAAGTATTGTGGCCTCATGGAATTTGTTCTCCGGTTTGATTTTAAGCTGTGGTGCTTATTGTGTGGAATCTGAATCCTGTTTTTTTTTTGCACCTGCATAGTTTTCACTGGGTACTTTGTTTTTCATTCACAGCCTAAAGATATGCAGTAGGATAAACAGTGGGTCTATATTAGGTGATCGAAACTTTAGGTAATCGAATACCTAAAGCTCGACACCTAAACAGAGAAAGCTGTAATCATCAAATGGCCACTTCCGTGAATTCTTTCTTAGGGGAAGAATTTGCTTGGCTGTTATCGGGAATATGACCTTTTCTCCACTGTAGAGCGATCTCGAAGTTGGTATATTTAGTTGGGGGGGGGGTATGGGGGACAAAGCCCTCCACTCAATTAGGGTTTGAATTTTTGTTCTCCGGCCAAGCAAATTCTTTCCCTACAAAAGAATTTGCGCAAGTGGCCATTGGAGGTTTACAGCTTTCACTGTTTAGGTGTCAAGCTTTAGGTATTTCATTACCTAAAGCTTGACTATATAACACAGACCCTAAACAGTAATCCTCGTGACGCGACCAAAACACAAAACTGGAGATAAATAAGATATACATCTTTTATTGTTAAAGCCATAAATGTTTTACACATAAAATTCAAAGTATGTTTTATAAAGATGCAGATATAAAACAGCTTTCATATAAAGACAAAAATGTAAACTAAAACAAATGACACATTGTCTAACACAATGTCAAAATGAATTCAAAGAGCTACACATTCTTAAAGGGAAATCACTCACTTATTTACTAATCATGGCCTTTAGTATGAGCAAAAACCTGTCATTTAACCTCGATGGCGAGTATGTACTCAACCATTTACCAGTGAACTTTCCTTAACAGTGCAATAATATTTAAATAACTACCTCTTCTTTCATTCTATATTTTCTAAATGCCTTGAAATTAAAATACACGATTGGTACCACAACTGAAATTATACATAATTAATGCATATCCGTTTCACCAGAAATAATGTTCTGCCTATACTTATAACTGTATGCCTAAAAATATGAATAGCTTTACAAGTGTAAAATGGGAATAATGCTAGTATAACAATGCCACATACGTTTTTGGCTTAGCACTTGAATTTGCAGACTTTCCCACAGATGTATAATTTTGGACTAAATGTATATAAGAAACAGGGTTGGGGTAAACGACCCTGACCACCACACAAGGCATACAGGAACATCAAAAACTGGTTGTCTTATTTTGTTTAGACTTTTAATTTTAGTAGTGATTGGACGGTCATTATTAATTCATGCTTCTGTTACTTTGGCCTATTCTTTGGGTTTTAATGGTGCTTGATTTGGATACATGTTATAAGATCTGTAAAATTCAATACAGGAGCATACAAAATAGATTACGTGTAAAACTGCCTGTAATAAAACCTACCTGAACATTGTTACAAGATAAAAAAAACACCTGCTCTCAATGAAGTGACAACAGGATTCCCATCAGTGACAGTTTACTATTCATACTGCTTGAAATGAATACTGTCATTAATATAATTAAAACAGATTTCAGTAGATTTCCTGTATGTCAGCTGTATTTAAAATGCTATGTGATTTTACACTAGCAACATTTTCTATATCAATAGTGTTAAAAAGTATTGACCAGCAATGTATGTTGATTCCTCTCACTTGCTTAGCTGATGCACTATACTGGGAGAATATATTTCTGTTGATCTGGTTTTCATTGAATTACAGCTCAGCAACACTTCTTCACTGACTCCTGATTCACTGAATCACTGTAGATGTTGAGAACACATGAAAACAGGAGGAGTGTCAAATCTGCCTCTTTGCAAGTTCCATGTTAAAGCCTGTCCCTGAGTTTTGCTACTCAGGAGTTAATGTGCAAAATGACTCACACTGCCTACCTTAACCGGGCCAAGGCATTTGACACAATACCCCATTCAGGCACTGTTGACAAACTCAAGAAGTTAGGTACAAACCCATATGTCACCCAGTGGATAGCCAAATAGCTCACAGACAGGATCCAGGAAGTTAAAATTGGGGAGTCCACTTCAAGAAAGTGGCCATTCACAACTGGACTCCCTCAGGGATCAGTCCTTGGACCACTCCTTTTTGGCATTTACTTCTCTGAAGTCAAGGCCAATGTCAATGGTCTCTGTCTGACTAAATTTGCCAATGACTGCAAATTAGGAGCTATCATTGAATCTCACACTGACACAAATGTTCTCCAGGATGGGCTGACACAGACAAACGACTGGTGTCAGAGCCATGGACTCAGACTAAATGCCAAGAAATGTATAACAGTATCCTTTGGGATGTAATCCACTATCATATTGACAACACACCTCTTAGAATTGACCTAGTACTCAGGGACTTGCGGACACACATCTAGCCTTTGACCATCACATGTCTACAGTAGTGAGGAAATCAGTCTATTCTGAGCAACTTATAAACAAAGGTATGGCATCTAGGTCCAAGGAAGTCATTGTTCCACTGTATTCAGCATTCATCAGACCTATCACTGAGTACATTTCCCCTTTGGTATGTACCTAATCAGGCATATCCAACAAACAGAATGTTCACGTAAGTTCCTCACTAAAAGAATACAGGGCATAAAGAAAGTGTGTTATGCAGACCACCTCAAGGCCCTATCACTGTATTCTTTCTCCTACAGGCTGTTAACGGGAGAGCTATGCCTGGCATACAGGGCATTGTCAGACCCCACTCTGATGGATCTCCTGCATATCAACAAAACAAACAGCACCAGAATTACCCATTCTAAAGACTTAAATCTTGCCTGTGATACAAATAGGACCTGCTGGAGAGACAGGTATGTATCCCAGAGACTACTGTCTCTGGAACAGGTACCCAATCCCAATGAAGCAAAGTTCTTGCCTAACCCAATTCAAGTGTAACTTGGACAATTGGATGGGGGAACAGGAAATTTATCCCAGGCTTGCCACCTAAGTCTCTAATGGACACAGACAACTTGTAAATTGTTCATCTCCCAGACCCTGATTGTAAATGTTTCATCTTTCAAGCCCCTGCTTACACTCATCAAGGGTACCAGAACTTGTCAGAGATTTAGGATACTTGGCTAGGCTTAAAAAGGCCTTTGCGGTTGTTAGCCTAGTAAATAACTATGAACCTGTGAACCTACATATGTGCTGCATTCAGTGAGTTGCTTTGTGATGTAGAGAGGCTCAACAAATTGACACAGACCCACAACAGTAAGCAAACAATTGACTCTGTGGTAAAGTTGGATCACTGTTTTAATTTGTTGTGGGATCACCTGGTATTCCTTGAGAAGAAGTTTGCAGGTATAAAAATCAGAAGTATTCATTCTGCTATACTTACAGCTAAATCATGGAGTGTCTACCCGAAAACATTGTTTACTGACTGCAAATAGTTGATAAAGCATTTTGACATTCTGAGTGCTATAACGAGTTGAGCATCACTCAGAATGCAGAACTAAAGGAAATTATAAAAAATATTTTTATTGCATAGTAGTTTATTTACTCAGATCCATAATTATATGCTCTAGCTAAGTACAAATGACAGTAAATAAACTTCTGACAGGCTCATTTGTCTAAATGAGTAATATGTTAATATAAGTATAGGAAAGTTTAATGTTTTGAGTTGGTGCCAGGCACAACTCTCCAAAGTTCTACATGCACAGATAATAAATGAAGAAACAGAGTTGAGTATTGAAGTACTAAGTACTCATTTCCATTCATATGGAGGATGGTCATACAGGACAGTGGAGAGCTTTAACATCTTTGCATTGTGGTGGGGAGAGATGTACTGAAAGCTGTCTAAGCAGAGGGTGGAGCTTGTCAGCTGTCAATTCTGCATACTACACAGAGGTGTCCCTGTATTTAGGGGTATTATGATCTTGGAGGAGATTATATTAAGAGTTGAGGTTGCAAATTCACAAAGAAAAAAATGTGTTTCCCTAATAGGGTTTAAATGCCAGCTAGTGACTTGTTACTTTGTGTTTCATTGTTACTTTATCACTTTGCACACAAGTGTCTCATATTGTTTAGCTCAGCTCACTGGAAACTGCTGTCTACATCTAAATGTTTCCAAACTCAAATTTAGCTAACATAATTACTATTATATGTCTACCACTGCCTAAGGTATAAAATACAACAGGCCAAGTGAAACAGAAAAAATTCAGTTTTGCAGGGAGATAAAAAAAGTTTATGTAACGCATTCACAAACACTGTTCCTAATGATGCTTCTCTGAGGAGAGTCTTTCAAAGAGATGGATCTTTACAGCTAGAGGATCATACCACTTATCCTCTTGCAGGGGTGTCTCAGGGTAGATCCTCACTGAATCATATACGGTCAGTACAGTGGCGACCAAGAAGAATTTGCCTTAAAAATGTTTGCCACTTCACTGGACCTGTCAGTCAAAGTGGTCACAGATTAAACTTCAGACATTGGGCAGGATTCACGAAGGCTTGCACGGAGTGTAAGAGACGTGTAAGACTCCATGCAAGCCTCGCGATCCAGGAACAGCCCGAAACTCCATGTAAGAGACCAGCTAAAACGTCTCTTACATGGACTGGGCGTGAATATGCTAAATACCTCACTTGCAGCCGAAAGGCATGCAAATGAGGTAGAGTAGCAATCCACGAAGCAGAAAGCAGCCTGTGTAAGAGCCGTTTTAGCTGCAGAAATATACTCAGTTGACAACTGAGTACGTCTCTGCAAAAATCACAATGTAGCCATGTCAGCTCCAAATAAAGGATGCATATGTGTCAGGCAGCATGCCAATGGCCAAATATGTGGCCATTGGCAAGGTACCCCGATGCAAATATGAAAAATAATTTTTTTTTTTTTCGGCGATCGCTGATGTTTAAACGCAGCGCAGCCCCATGCAAATGGGTTGCGCTGTATAAAACATAAAAATGAAGGTTATAAACCCACAAATGTGACTTTTATGCAATACATGGATTTACAATACAAGGACCAGCAGACCAAAAACAACATGGCCACCGTTTAGTGGTTGCTAAGGGGGGAAGCAGAGTCTAAGAGATGTAACTAAGCATTAGTAGGCAATCTGATGTAAATGAGTGTTAGGATACTGAATTCCACTGTCACATAGCAAATGAGCACATTCTGAGTAGTGTAAGAGATACATAAGGGGAAGGAATAGAGTAGGAGATAGGTGGCATCACGGGGGGGAATGGTAGAAAGAAATGCAGTTCATTGGAGGTCAGTGTTACATGACAGATGTCAGACACATATCATGGAAAGAGGAGTGCCACAAGATAAGCATGGGAAAGTCAAGAAATGGAAGGTGTACACTGTTGCTTACACCAAAGTTTCTTGCTGTGCGTGCATGCGTATGTGTGCGCGCCATGAAGCGCAAGTAGGGCAGTGTGCGCGCGTGTAAGGCAGACTGAGCATATGGGAGCGTGTTGGCAGACTTCTAAGATTGTTTGCATTGGTGTGCGTGCGTTTTAACCTGAAAAACAAGATTCTAAACCATGTAAGCATGTGTGCGTGCGTGTAAGGCAGACTGAGCATGTGGGAGCCTGTTGGCAGACTTGTAAGATTGTTTGTGCTGGTGTGCGCATGTTTTAACCTGAATAAGCAGATTCTGAACTGTGTAAGCATGTGTGCGCATGTGTAAGCCACTGTGAGCGTGTTTCTGCTGGTATGCGCATTGCTCTCCCCTGAGGAAACAGAAAGGAAAAAGGAAGCAACAGAATTAGTAGGAAGCTAACAGGGAATACTGCTGGAGCTAGCAGGTGAAAACAATTAGAAGCAGGCAATTACACAGACAGAATAGTAGCTCAGCCAAGCACTTAAAACTCTGCAAACAGCAGTGCAAGATGTTTCTCTCAAGAGACACTGCAAGACAGGAGTAAGCTATTAGAAGTGAAAACTGAAAAAGCTGAACTCAGAGCAGAAATGCTAGGGGCCGCCATAGCTGTCATAAGGAGACATAGGCGACATGCTAAGGGTGGTGACAATGCAGATGGTGCCAGACTACCCACAGTAAGGAGACGGAGAAGAGTGTACAGGCCCAGGGTCACCTACCACGGGTTTCATGAGCTGGAGATAGTAGAGCACTATAGAGTGGACAGAGACCTCCTGCAGAAAATTGTCGAGCTGTGCAGGCCACGCCTCACACACAGAACCAACAGAGGGGAACCCATCCCAGTGGAAACCAAGGTATGTGTTGGCCTAAGAATACTAGCAACAGGTACCTTCCAGAGACCAACTGGTGATATGATGGGGATATCACAGGCATCAACCTCCAGGGTACTGCACCAGTTCCTGGATGCCATGTCAGCACATGTCGGTGTTCATGCATATTTCCCCAATGCCCGTGAGGTATTGGCCAGCAATATGCGTCTCTTCCAGCAAATAGCGGAATACCCTGAGGTAGTGGGTGTAATAGACTGCACGCACATACGCATCAAAGCACCAGCCGGTGAGCGGGGTAGGGCCTACATTAACCGCAAGGGCATCCCCTCCATCAACTGCCAGGTCGTGTGTGATGCCCAGGGCATAATAATGAATGTGTGTGCTGGCTGCCCTGGGAGCTACCATGATTCCCATATCTGGCATTTGACGTGGCTGTTCCAGACATTTGTCAATGGGGACATCCCACACGGACACCTAGTGGGGGATGCAGGTTATGCACTGGAGCCGTGGCTGATGACACCCATCAGAAACGCACACACACCTGAACAGGAACGCCATAATGAGGCACACGCACAAACACGTAATGTAATACAGCATGTGTTTGGGCTGCTCAAGTCACGAATCCAGTGTCTGGACACATCTGGTGGAGCCTTGCAGTACTCACCAACTACATGTACCCAAATTGTCATGGTATGTGACTCGGAGGAAGAACAACCTGAGCCTGCCCCAGTAGGCAGAAGGAGGTGTGCCCAGTATGCCCTGGCCTTGGCAAAGAGGCAAAGCATAGCACATACACTGGCTCAGTAGGAACCCTGGGAATGATACCCCTCTCTGACTCACTCATATAATAACATGGATGCCTAAAATGACATAACCTGCTCTCAAACATGTACAGGGAGTATAATATGTGCATCCGAGAGAGGCAGCCCTGCAGCACCACCTGAGGCATGAATGCCATGTGTTAAGTAATGTAACACCATGTACTATATGCACACTTGAGGACCCTGACTAACATCCTACCCTCACCAAGCATGATGCCACAATATGACGATGGGATGATCAATTGCAATAATTGGCTAAAGTATTGCAGTTAGTCAAAGGGGATCCAATGTGTGCCAGCCTGGGATGACATGCTGAGCATGACATGATGCTCCACCTGCTAGGGGTGGCATGCACCTATCAGTCAAGGCCGCATGGATACTGGCAAAGGCTGTCGTTACCCACAGCGTGCCCTGAATAGGTAAGGCTCAAAACACAAACCCACCTCCAGAGGTATCACAAGGGATAAGAACCTAGATGTAATGCTACCCAATGCCAGAAGTCTAAACAGCAAGATGTGTGCAGTGTAAACCCACCCAGTATGGAGAATGTTGATATCTGTCCTGTAACAGAAAACTGGGTCAAGGCTCACAACAGCACCCTAACACTACCAGGTTACACCTCATACTGTGTTGTACAGCCTCAAAACATGGAACAAGCTACAAAAGGAGGGTGACTAGCAATAATTGTCAAGGATAACCACACCCCCATGTTGGTACCACAACAAGAAGCAGCATGGACTAGCCATGGTCAAGTAACAGTGGCTAAAACTGCTTCCCAGTTTATAGCCTGCTACAGACTACTGTCCTAACACCAGGAACTGCACCTGGCCTATGTTGGAATACATGAATATATCAAGACCCCCAAACCACATTATATTGGGTGACTGAAAATACCCAGACATAGACTGGGAGCATTATACTAGCTCCAACACTGTAGGAGAAAAGTACCTAGAATCCATAAACCAAAATGCCCAGGAACAATGTACCACCCCCACAAGAGGGGTAAGCATACTGGATGTGATAATCAGCAACATGGGTACTGGATGGCAAGATGAGAAGTGTATCCCTCACTGGTAAGACCAGACCATAGAGTAATCACACTGGATATACACATCCTGAAAACAGTCTCCCTGGCCAGAAAACAACAGTAAAAAACATGTGTAAAGCAAATGTTGCACTCCTCCAAACTGATATGGAATCCATTAAAGGCCCTGTGCAGGTGCAAAATATGGGCCACACCTCAGAACCTGTTATACAGGCATTCCATGAACACAGCCAGGAATGCATGGATTATGCAATCACAAATAACAACAAGACACAATGCCATACAGGCAGGCATCTGGCATGCTGGACTTCAGCCATTACCAAATCATGCAAGAGAATGAGGAAGCTACTACATGATAGAGCAAACATAAAAAGGGAAGTAATCACTGATCAGTAGTATGGCAATAAAATCCGTCCACACATACAATCCACTAAGGCCAGCTACAACAAGTTGAATCTGTGAATCCTGAGGCAATGTTACACCTGCCCCAAGTACACAGACAACCCTCAACTCCCCCCAAGAAATACAAATATATGTGAGAGATGCAACCATTTATCCAAACCGGTGGCTGAGCTCCCTCAACTCAGTACTGTCAAAACTAGTCAGGAGGAGAAGGTAACCACACACACCACAAACCCAGTCCCACATAGACCTATCACAACTGCAAACCAAAAACATAAACACAGAAAAACATTCCCAGAGGCCCTAATTACAAACACAACACACCAACAGAGGCCTCCAAAGCAGACCCCCAAGCAACCACAACCTCCAAACATAGCACATGCAACACATAGTACACAAAGCTGGTGTGCCAAACAGTCACAGGCCAGAAGGAGAAACAACATGCCTGATACAGTTGTAATAGGTGACGCCATAGTCAGACACACTGCTGTCCTGCTCACCAGACTGAACAAGGGAAAGGGTACAGTAAGCTGCCTGTAGGCTGCTACAATATGCCACATAACACAAGTACGCAGATCACCCCAAAGCAAGTAGAAATATGATGCAGTCATTGTCCATGCTGGCATGAATGACCTGAGATGTACCTCCCTGGACTACATGAAAAGAGACATAGATGAGCTCTCTGAGTATGTACTCCAGGCCAGTATGACACTGACCGTTTGCAGCATCCTACCCTCATCAAGAATGATGCCACAGTACAAACACAGAATGATCAGCTTTAACAAGTGGCACAATTACTGCTGTCATTCCAAGAGGATCTAATGTCTGTCTGCTTGGGATGTCATGCTTGACAAGCCATGCTGCTGTTCCAGGGATGGCTTGCACTTGTTACCCCTGGGCGTCTGGATATTGGATAAGGCTTTTGCCACCTCCATAGAGCCTTACGTAGGCAAGGCTGAAAAGACTAACCCACCACCCTAGAAAACATAAGTGGTAAGAAACATAAGGGTAATGCTGACCAATGCCAGACGTGTAAACCGCAATATGCATGCTCCTGAGGCTCTCCCCAGTACGGAGAACATCAATGTCTGTGCAGTGACAGAAACCTGCTGCAAGCCTCCTGACAGCACACCAGTACTACCAGGTTATACCTCATATCATGCGTTATGGCCCCAAAACCTGGACCAAAACATAAAAGGAGGGGGAGTATCCATATTCAGCACAGACACCCATACATCCAGGTAACTGACAATGCACGAAGAATCTGAGACCACCCATGTGCACCTAACCATAGGCAAAACTACTGTACAGTCAGTAGCATGCTACAGACCACCCTGTCACACACAGGAACCCCACCCGCCGTCCTGAAGACACTGGACAGTATGAATGTCCCACCAAATACCAGACAAGGTACTCACAAATTACCACAAAGGTGGTAAACCATTATGTATGGAAGGAGTAATCAGGGACCTAGGGACACAAGTGGACAGTAACCTGTTATGTGACACTCACATTGCCAATCTGGCTAGGAAGACTGTCTATATTGGACACCGTATCATGAAAGGATTCACATCTACGTCAACAGAGGCCATTGTGCCCCTGTACTGTTCTCTTATCAGACCCATAATCTAGTACAATGCCTCATTTGGGATGTACCTTACCTGACACCTGCAGCAGTTAGAAAGACCTCAAAGGTACCTCACCAAGAGGATAAAGGGTCTCAAATATATGTCATATGCTGCCTGGCTGTAGACACCCCAGCTGAATGCAGTCACATACTGTCTACACAGAGGCATTGTATGCCTGTTGTACAAGGCCATGTCCAACACAGGAGTAATGGACATGCTCCACCCCAGAAAACCCAAAGCCATTGGAGCTGTGAGAGTGAGAGATGTCATCCTCAACACATAATGAAATAGGATGTGCTGGAGGGACAGATACATAACCCAGAGGCTCCCTACACCCTGGAACAGAATTCCACTCCATGTTAGGCAGAGCCCCTCACTGACACTCTTCAACAGGAATCTTGCCAAGTGGATGGATGATCGTAGATGTACACTGGGGGTCTTCACTGTGTCACGTCCAGACAGAGGCACAGTAAAGTAAATCATAAATGGCCATAATATTCACATAGCAAGGGGTGGCGAAAGCCACTCACACTCTGGCTAGGTTTCTAAATGCCCTAGGGTGGATAGCCTAGTATGAACCTATCAATCTATGAAGATACAAATTGTACAGGACACTAAGGATAATCACAAGGCTGTCTCAACTGATGGTAGGAACCTTGTTGGGAATTCACGGATATGCTCTGAATCACTCATATATTACAAGCAACATACCAAACACGCACACATATTGCCAACATACAACCTGACAGGTGCAGTGCAACCCCCCCGCCCCAGAATGCAAAATATCTATCCCAGCAGACTGCTGGCCCCCTGACATTGCAGATGCTGAGGTAACAGCCAGCATCTACAAAGCAAAACACACAGCAGCAATGGTATGAGATGGTGTCTTGGGCTGAGTCCAACATGGACTGCAAGAAGAATGGAATGCCAAATCACACTACTGCGCAATGTCAGCCTTACCACAGGATATGTACCCAGAGAGCAGTGTACAACAACAGTGGTCCTTCCCAACAAAGGTGTTGCCTGAATGGATACTGCAAACTACCACCCCAGAATCTTGACAAGCTTGGTCTGCACAGCTATGGAAAGGATCAGCATGTACTCCAGACATAAAGATATTGGGGACCTACTGACACCGGACCCTACCCAGTGTGGCTTTCTTAAGTGCAGATGCTGCCCCTTAAACATGTTTGACTCATTTGAAA
This sequence comes from Protopterus annectens, assembly GCF_019279795.1. Taxonomy (NCBI): domain Eukaryota; kingdom Metazoa; phylum Chordata; order Ceratodontiformes; family Protopteridae; genus Protopterus; species Protopterus annectens. The sequence continues at coordinate 284,289,350 of NC_056740.1, forward strand.
CAGTCATTAAGGTCATCGATGAGGGCAATGTGGTCCACACAGCATAGCTGGACCTTGCAAAGGCTTCCATACAATACCCCACGTGTTCATTATAGATAGGCTCACCAGCTTAAATATAAACCCCTATGTCAGTAGAGGGTTTGCAAACCAGACCATGGACAGAACTGACATGGTCAGACATGCTGCAGCCATGTCAGACTACAAACCAGATATAACTGGCATCCCACAAGGCTTGGTCCTGGGACCTCCCTCGTTTGGTATATATGTTCCATAGGTACAGGCCAACATGGAAGGACTGTGTCTGAACATGTTTTCAGTGGACTACAAACTGGCCACCATATCTGACCCTCCAGCTGACACAAGCATCCCACAAAAGGGCCACATAGAAACAGACAACTGGTGCCATAGCCATGTCAGCAAGCTAATTGCAGAAAACTGTATAGTCAACCCCCATGGATATACAGTAAGTGCCCACCAATTACCACATAGGTGTTAACCCATTACGTACTTAACATGTAATGAGAGACCTGGGGACACAAGGTGATAGATATCCTGCATTGGACAAACATGTGGCTGTAGTGTTTACAGAAACATACCATATACCCACCTAATCATGAATGTTGTCAGATCTAGATAAGGGGAGGTCATTGTGGCTCTGCAGTCATCCTCCATCAGCATTACAATTGACTACAATAGCTCCTGTGGGATGTACCTCAGCAGACACCTCCATCAACTGTAAAGTCCCCAACAGTACCTCACCAGGAGTATCAAAGAGCTTGAACAGATGCCATGTGTAGCCTGATTAAACAAACTGCAGCTCCACACACTGCCATACTGCCCACCCAGAGGCAAGCTGTGGCTGATGTATAAAGCCATGTCCAAGCTGAAATCAATGAACATGTTGCACCTTGTACAATCTGAATGGCAGTGAGCTATGCACATGAGAGACCTGAACCCCAGCACTGACATACATAGGACAGGCTGTACTGCATGATCCATAACACAGAAGCCAGCCCCACTCATGAGTAAACTCCCAGTACAGGTTATCCATAGAGTCACTCATCGAGTCTCCTCAAGAGGAATCTTGATGAGTGGATGGGAGATGGTAGGTTTACCCTGGGTATCACTGTTATGTTACAGGTAGACGGAGGCACAGTATACTAACCATGACATATGTCATGGCAAACTCCACTTACAATGTGTGTCAAAGGACAAACACACTCTCCGACTAGCATTAGAAATGGCCTAGGGCACATCGCTAGTGTTTGCCAATGTACACCTATGTTGTGGAATACACTACCAATGTTGAACAAGCCTGGTTTAAGTAGTTCATATCTGAACATAATGCAACATGGTCAGATGTGCACAACTGGTGCCTAACCAGGCTGTTGTGCTCACTATGGAAATGTAAAGCAGTGATAGGACTAAAGCCCAAGATACTGTCCACCACAGTGAAAGTACTGAACCAGTACACTATACGGTACTACAGTGTTAGATCAGTATGAAAGGATGTTGACAACTATATGCAAAGTATCCCATGCAAACCCTGCAGGCACAGTATAATCCCTGTTGTGTTCACACACAAAGCAGTTGGACAGTAACTACACAACATGACACACAACACACAACCATAAATGGGAGATATTGTTGAAGTTCACACTCATCCACAAATGTGGTGGGCTGCAGAGTTCAACATATGGAAAGCTCACAATGGGCATGCTCGCACACTTTGATAAATGAGACATATGTCAGACAACATGCCATGGGAAGGCTGAACTGGGCATGCTCACACACTTAGGCCAAATCTCAGTTTAGCAGTTGGCCACACATATGTGGTATTTGTACATGTTATTCCAGGAACCAGCCACATTACAGCAATCTGCCTAGTGCACACAGTTAAATGACTACAGAGACATATGTGATATAGTGGATCCCTCCCATATGCAAACATCTTCCACAGATACACAAGTTGTTCATACAAACAGGGAATACTATGGCAATAAAGACCTGCAAACAGTCTATCAGCAACAAATAATGTGCATCTGACAATTAAACATATAGGTGTAGAGGTCAACACTAGTCTGTTTGCCCTAGGGAGTGACAGCTTAGCCAGAGTGTGCTTGGCGTCTGCCTCCCCAGTACAGTAGGCTGCTGTGCCACTGTAAAGTAGGTCACATAAGGCACTGTGTGAGGCTAGTGTGCTGTGCCTCTGTCAAGCAGGGACACAGTGGAGATCCCAGGGTGTGAATTTGCTATGCCACATCCATGTTGTTGGTGTGTGCTGGAAGAGGGTTGCTGAGGACCTCTAACAGTAAGTGGGCATCAATAACAGACTGAGGGGAGCCTTATCTGCATTGTCTGGACAATTTCACTGTCAACACTGTGTTGTGATGATTATGAGGGATTGAAGTGACGTGACGGTACTGTTCAGAGATGTCCTCCCTCTGTGGGCTACTGCTCTGCAATGTATTAGCTCACTCTGTCTGTTGGACAGCTCATATATGGCTGGTGTACACCTGATAGGTGTCCTGTTGTGGAGCAGTCATGGGTATATTTGGGATAGCATGATCAATGCAAACCTTCCACATGCTCATAGAATGCAATTGTCAAGGATTATGCAGAGTGGCCTGTATACTCCCCCAGCATGGGTCCTTTGAAGTCTTCCACCCCAGTCTTCACAAGTGTAAAGTCTGCTTTTGATAAATACAGTTTGTTTGCAGTGATAACCTTGCCTGGGGGTGGGGATGGGAAATGGATGTCCAGGGAAAGGTGGGTATGGTCAGATATCAACAATGGTGGTCTACCTCTGGTGTGGAACAGTGAGTACCCATGTTGCAAATGGTCAGGTGCAATATGTATTCCCCCTTGTGGCTGTGTTGAGTGGTTCTGCCATAGCACATGGACTCACAAATTGTAGTGGCTGTAGGGTAATGTTGTAGAGGCCTGAGTAGTTCCCACACACAATATGCCTGTACCTGACATTAACAACTGGAATGGTGTATGTGAACACCTGCATATCCTGGCACTGTTCCCAGGGAAGCAAAGTGTGTGTCCAGGATGTGGGAGGGTTGGTCTGGACTGGTTGTATTGTGTGTTACAGGTCCTGTGGTCACGAAGCATGGTATAGAACATACCTGCCAGTGCGATGTGCATATCTGACCCTGAAGTAGGTGGCTGCAAATGCATATATATGCTATCCCCCACCTGACAGGTAGTACTAGATGTACATACCTCTGTAGAAATAATGATGTCAGCACCCTATAAATACTGCAGGTGCAGAACAGATGCCCAGTAATTCGGATAGTGCGTTCTGCTAATGCGTCTCCGTCAAGTATCATAATATAGATAGGTAGGGGTTTGAATCCTGCAAATGCTCAGTGTGTGTGTGTGTGTGTGTGTGTGTGTGTGTGTGTGTGGGTGAGCGGGGTTGTTGTGTGTGCAAGCCTGTGTAAGGGAAATGTCCCTTTTGGCAACTGGGAAAACACACTACAGGATGCACATTCCCTTTTCTAAACACTGATGATGTCAGCACCCTATAAGTACAGCAGGAGAAGGGAAACCTCCCAGTAATGCGAATAGCACGCTCTGCTAATGCGTCCATCTCGAGTGTCATGACATAGTTAGGTAGGGGTTTGAATCCTGCAAATGCCCAGTGTGTGTGGAGAGGGGTTAGTGTCAGGGGGAGGGTAGTAGGGTGTGTGTAATTGCAAGTGTGAAAGAACAGTTCCTTTTGGCAACTACTACAATACACCAGATGCTGCATATTCCCCCAGTAAACACAGGTGATGTCACCACACTACAAGTACAGCCAAACAGGGCAAATTGCCCAGTAATGCAAATAGTGCACTACGCTACTGGGTCTCTTACTACTGTCAGAGCACAGTTAGATATGTTTTGGTAACCCACAACTGCCACGTGTGTTTGTGTCACACAAAATGCCCATGTGTGGGTTGTTGTTCATAACAATGCATGACATTGCTTAAACCAGCAATGGCAATGCACACATGATGTATGTGTGTGCCACATACACATATATACCTGTGACCTTCAATAGTTCCCATGTCTGACACGTGCCTCAAGTGTATAAATGGTATTTGCACTGCATAACATTATGACTGTGTCTTACTGTGCAGGGGCTGCATGCGGTATGTGTATATACAGTGTGAGTTGTATATGGTATCATCCTAACAGCGGGGGATACACATCTGGTCTGGGCCATATAGTCTACATGTAGTCGATGAACAGGTGCTGCATGTTCCCACCTGTTGTGGGAGTGGTAACATGTTGTTCCACTGCAATTCAGTGACGACATACTAGGAACCTTTCAGCTAGTGTGTTGTAGCTACAGTAATGCTCACACACAATGTTCGGCTGGATGCAGTCCAGACATATCAAGACATATGTAAAGACCGTCATATTCCCAGTGTTGTTAGGGAGGACAGGTGGGTTTCCTGTGTATGGGAGGGTTGTGTGTGCCAGGCTATGAACCAAAAGGCAGTCCAACACACTGTTAGCTGCACATGGATAGGCCCTGATGCTTTGTGCTGTGCCAACAACCTGGAGGTGTGTGTATCTGTGGTGCCTTGAGATACCTCCCCCCTGTTCACGTGTGGTACATGTGTAGGGGACGACAGGCATGGTATGAGGTATAACCTGGCAGTGACGGGTTGCACCTGTGAGCCGTGAATCAGGAATCTGTTACTGCACAGATATTGCAGTTTACCATGCTGAGGACAGTGTCCAGTGCATGCATCTTGCGGTGTACACTGCTGGTGTTGTGTAGCATTACTGTTAGTGTCCTATTCCGTGTGATACCCACGGATGTGGCTATGTAATCTGAGCCATGCATCAAAAGGCACTATGTTTGTATCAAGAGGCTTCGCCAATATACAATGGCCCATGGGTGACACGTGCAAGCTGCCCCTCGCAAATCATTGTGGCTTCCCTAGCATGTAAGCACATGCTGACAGCCATAGGATACCCTATGAATGACATTGGAGATTGAGCAAAATGTAGACATAGAACACCCTTCCTACATATTGTGGTAGCATACCTGGTGAGGGTATGATGGCAACCAAGGTCAGGCTCATACCAGTCCATGCCACATGCTGAGAGAGCCCTTCTATGTTCCCTATCATGTAGTCCAAGGAGGTACGTCTCAGGTTATCCATAGTGACATGGACAATGACTGAGTCATATGTGTCCATGCCTCTGACTGACCTGTATGCATGTGTTATGTGGTGGACCATAGTGCCCCACGGGCATATCACTGTGACCTTTACCATGTACAGCCTGTTGAGCGGGACCCCACTGCACTGGCCAAGAGAGGTACCTGACACATCTCTAGCAGGTGTGTTGTGTAGCCCTACAGGCTGTGAGTGTTTGGCACACAGGATGTGTGTGCCATGTGTGGCATGTGCTCTGTTCTGATGTAAGGTATGCCTGTGTGCCAGCTGCGGAGGTGTGTGATGCTCAGGCAGGATGCTATTCTGAGGCTCCAAGTATGCCCCAGTGTGTTCATGTGTTTGGATTGCTGTCAGTGCAGGTCTATGTCAGACTGGTATTGTAGTCACTGTAGTATGTCATGCCACCTGACAGGGTATGCCAGTACTGGGTTCAGAGTGCTCAGTCCCCAGATTGGCTATGTGGTTGCATCTCACACATGTGTTGTACGTTCCTGGCCAGGGGAGAGGGTTGACTGCATACATGTGGCAGCTGTGACATTGCCACATGACTCACATATTCCACAACTGGACCATAGAGGTGATTCACAAGTTACCTTTGCACATGCTAACATAGTAGTGTGATTGCCATGGTGATTACCAACACATAGGGCCAATGGGAAAAACATACTGAAGGTGAGTATGTGTGGGTGTACTGCTTCTGATTTCATAGCGCTGGCATTTATGACTGCACACATGGGCAAATGCCAGGTAAGTCATATGCAATGTGTCACAGGCAACGTACATGCGAACAGGACAGACAGTGACGTTCTGTCAAGTGAGACATTGACATACATATAGTAAGCTATGCAGATGTCACTAGGAATCCACAGAAGCTCTGTAAATCTGCATTGCAGGTGGAATCAGTGTTCCAGGGAACCTCAAGCAAACATGCATGCAAACAAAGCTACAGTAAGCAGGGCTGAAAGTAGTCCATTGTACAACAAAGAAGGGGTACCACTTCCAGTAGGTAACAGTGCAAATATGCAGGCACTATAAACATGTACCCAGGAATGCACAGCTCAGATGTCCATGGTAAAACTGACATTATTTAAATTTTAATTTAATTTAAATTAAATTGGTACTGCACACATATCAACACGCGCAAACATCCACATTGCATAGTCGTTGTGGGCAACATGCCACCATTAGTGTACATGTCCATCATTGCGTATCACTACTTGCATTACCTTCTCCCCTGTGCTACCTATGTATGTGGCTATCTGTTGACATCCTTACCACCAGTATGCAAAAATATGCAGCTGTTACACTATGGTACTTACTATGGGTGTAGAAAACAATTCAGGACAGTCATACAGTTACTGCTTCAGGCATGCTGGGATATACACACAATCATATCAGCACACTGTACTGTTACCAACATGATACTATTAATACACATCTATGTAGTCACCCTGTGCATCAGCAACATGTTAACCTGTTCCTGCACTGATGTTAGAGATTGCAGGAGGTGGAACAGTTTCATCATATGCACAGGGTGTGAACTAGGTATGCCTGAGTCTGCCACTGATACCACCAATTGACATGTATGTGTATGTGTGTTGGTGAGGGACAGCAGTACAGGGTGGGGCACTGTTGATGCAGTGTGTGCATGTATGTGGTGGCCCTAGGTGTTAACATTTCACATGTGTGTATGCATGCACACAGTTCCACTTCATGGCTGCCATATACTGGAGTTTGTGGACAGCCACAGACTGCACCTGCCAGGTCATACAGATCAGTGTCTGTGGCCACGGACATGGTACCTGTGCCTGGCAGGGATGCTACGGACCATATCTGGTACTAAGCCAGATTGGGTACTGTCATCAGAAGCGGGTGTTCATTGACTGGGCACAGGTCCCTGTTGGGACTGTCCAGAGCCACTTGCACGTGGTCTCCTGGGGCGGTCTGATGACAGCACAGACCCAGCATTGCTGGGGCTGCTGCTGGCACTATGGGGGCATCCATGGGCCTGTTGTCATCCACGCCGACTGCCAGCTGCTGCTGTTGCTGGCATATGGCCACGTCGACACCGCAACCGTCCACCATTGCCCTGGCTCATGGACCTGTAGTTGTGGAACTGCTGTAATATGTCCCCACAACGTCTGTCTATGACATCGGTGAAATTAAGGATAGCATCCGCAATGTCACGCATACTGTCAGTCATGAATGTGTGACATGCTCTCAGCTCCCTCAGACCCTGTCTGGTGTACCTTTCCATACGTGACTGTGCCTGCATGACAGCCCAAAACATAGCTGAGGTTGACAGACCTCTTTGGGCACGTCTGCCAGAGGCAGTACGCCCACGGATGCTCCCACGAGAACCCATGAGCAACTGTCTGTGTGGTACCATCTCAGGACCCTGCCCATGGCTGCTGTGTGGGGAAGCATGTGCCACAGATACCACATTACCCTGGTCAATGCCCACTGTATCCTGTCCATCACCTAGGGACATTGGTGACATAGGATGTACTGGCAGGATGACAGTGCGCAATGATTGGGTTGACAGCTGTGTACTGTCAATTGGCTGACTAATGACGGACCCTGACACACCTTCCTGTGCCATTACACAGATATCATCATTATCAGTACCTGTGGCACCAGATTCAGGTTCCCTGCTGCAGGACACCAGAGCAGCACCAGAACCTGTGGGAGGAAGACAGGAAACACAGTTTACAATGTCTACACAATGTTGCCAGTGATGCACACATGCACACATGCACACGTGGACACATGCACACATGCACACATGCACACGTGGACACACGCACACATGCACACATGCACACATGCACACGTGGACATACGCACACATGCACACATGCACACTCATGCACATGTGGACACACGCACACATGCACACCCCGCAGTATACACACAGAGCACTACTGAGTTACACTATTACTAGCACTATCAAGACTATTATAGGTATTGTTAATACACACTCACCAGCATGGATGGGCTGCCTTGCTGTAACACCGGAGGGACCTGCAGAAATGAGGGGATTAATGTCAGTGGGCACAACTGTGCCATTGATACTGCGTATGATACAGTTCAGTAGTACAACAGTTGCCTTTCACATGTCAGCTGCTGATATTGGCAATATCACACCTGCAAAATTACATACTATGTTGACAGCTACATACCAAGGACACACCTTACACATGCATAAACTAACAGTGTACAGAACAGTCAAGTGTACATATGGCATATTACCTGCATGCTCCATGTCGTGTTGCTGTGTGGCTCCAGCCTCCATCATAATGCAGGTGTGTTGCTGTTGTTGTTCCTGGGCTGGAGCCACAACACTTAGGAGTAGCCCCTCCAGTTTGGTGAGGGGGGATGTGTGGCCACCCCACTTCCTGTGGCAACCTGTTGCCTGTGGATATCCAATGCACGCTGATGGACATTTCTGATTAAATCACTGCAGTGATGTTGTACCTGCTCATATGTCCTATTATGCATGCCAATGTCATTTACCCTATGGACAAGGTCTTGTCACTGTGCAGCCCTCTCCTGCTGATTCTGGCTTGTGCGGGAAAACAGTGTGTCATAATCCCGCACCAGGCTCTGGTGTATCTCTTCATCTTTTGCAGCAGAGTAGGCAAGATTTTGCTGACACGCCATGTCCCTGAAAGAGAACACAAACAGGATATCAGCAAACTATGACAGCAAAATATGGCACACATACTATACATGATACTCAACTGTAGTGATATACTACTTCTCCCATATGTAGCACGTGTGTGTCTCTTGGTGGATACACATGCACATGGCCAGATATCAGTGCTCAGCCGACACCTGTGCAACAATACCTGCCACATTCCATACAACACAGTACCAAGCCCCATCAGTCAGCACACTGAGACAGGTCCAATGCACCACCTTACTCTGGGGGTTCATAACAAGGTACTGTATGTGGAACATCATCCACTAGTGTGATCTGGACACAAACTAATCGGCCTGGATATACATATCCCACCACCACCACCAGCACAGTAGACTACTTTGAAATATATGTGAATAGACAGATTTTCACTTGTTAGGACTGAGATGGTATCCATGCAGCCCACTGGGCCAGTGGAAGCCCCAACCCACAACGCTGACCCCTTTGCAAATGCTTCCCACGGACATCCCCAAGAATGCATGGAACATGCACACACAATTCTAACCCAGACCCTATGCACAAAGGTTAAGCATCCTGTCTGGTGGACCCCAGCCAAAGACAAATTGTATAACAATAGAAGGAGGCTACTGCAAGACAGAGCAGAATCACATAAAGGGAAGGCATCTGTGGTCAGCACTAGTAAAAAGCTAAGTTCTCTCATAACCACATCCAAGGCCAACTCTGAGAGGAAAATGGCCAAGGACACTAAAGATAACCACAAGGCCTTCTTCAGTTTTGTTAGAAACATGGACCAAAAGCCTCAGATATGCTCAGAGTTAGTACACAACTACATAAAATTCAATGAACCCACAGATATTGGCAACATTCTGGCAGACAGGTTCAGTGCAAATATCCCCCCTCTTCTTCCCCAAAAGAAGAAATACTTATCACAGCTGAATGTAACCTCCCTGTCATCTCAGATGTCCAGGTGAGGGCCGCCCTCAGCAAAGCAGAACACACAGCATCAATGGGACCTGATGGTATCCCTGGATGTGTGCTACGTGAACTCCAAGAGGAGCTACAACCGCATATAAAAATGATATTTCACCTTAGCCTTACTACAGGATATGTACCTGAACACTGGCGTACAGCAACAGTGGTCCCACTCCACAAAGGAGGCACCTCTACAGACCCTGGGAACTACCGCCCCATAAGCTTAACCAGCCTGGTCTGCAAAGCTATGGAAAGATTCATTATGGGACTCATATACAGCGACATTGGGGACCTGATGAAATAAACTGCTTGAAACCACCACGATGTAATCCAAAAATCATTTAATATGAGAGTGGAACAGGAACGAGCGCTTTCACACAAACAAGTTGTGCTTCATCAGGTTACAATCATTCACAATATCCCATTTTCTTTTATAGAAACCCCTTGGTCATAATTAACCAATTAGTTACATCAATTAAGTAATTAAAATCAATTGACAAGCTTTGAGCTTGTTTATAATAATAAAATTTCAACAAACAAAACAAAACAGTAGTATTAATTTTACCTGTCTGACATTATATTTAAGACCAACATAGAGATCTATTTAATATTTCACTTAGCTCATTTAAAGCTCATCATTATAAATCTCATGCAAATGGATACTGCATTATTTACGGAGATATATAAAACTATTCAGATGTCAGCATTATGTTTCAGTAAATCAGATCAGGAAGCGATGCCCATATTTAGTTAAAAAAGCAGACCAGAGTATATCACATTAATTAATGAAATAGTAAGATAAATGAGGCTACTCAAGCTGCTCAAGCGTTTTTACTTAACCTCCGTAAATTAGACCAGGAAGTCATGCCCATATTTAGAAGGGGCAATGTATAGTGTAGCTTCCACTAGAATTTTTGTTAAACTAACAGTCCTAGCTCGTCTTTGAGTGTACGTGTTCCCACTAAATAGTGTTACATCTCATAAAAGTACTTGTTTCTGGACAATTAGTTTATATATATCTAAACAGTCATAAAAAACATTATGAAGACTACATCGTCTCAGCATGTTCGCCAAAAAACCTTATGCAGATATTATATATTTTTATATTTTTAAAGCAGAACCACAATCAAATATGACAGTATTATGTCGTAATGGATTAATAATTACATAAAAGAAAACTGTCATATTGTGGCAGCTGACTAAGCTTAACACAGTAGAAACGCTGCCATATTAACCACGGCAGAGATAGTATGATCACAAAAAATATAATTATGGTGAAAGATAAGTTCTAATGTCAAAAATTCATTATGTGCCCAATATTCAGAGTGTATATATATATCCTATAAAATACCCCAGATCTTATAAGTAATGTATTCTTTTAAGAATAGAGTCATAAACAAATACCACAGGCAAAACCAAATAAATAAATAAAATAAGCAGTGTAGGGCACCACTATAGAAATAAACATAACAGTGATGTTAAAGCTCAGCTATAGCCATAAAATAGTCTTCGAAGATTGATATTTGAAACTAGACTATAGAATATCATTATTTATAATTAACAAGTTCAACGTATATCAGTGCTGTAGATAAAAGCTTCATCACAGGAAGTTCATGAACTCCGTAGGGTCCAGTATGAATATTTGATCATACTTATCAAAATTAGTATATACAAATAAAAATTAGATACAACAAAACATAAAATATGAAAATATATTTATAATGACAATATAAAATAAAGCTATCAATCAATTATATATATATAACAGAAAATACTTATAACTTATGAATTTTTGGTAAAATGACTCAATATAAGAAGCTTAATTTAGATACTTACATATTAACTTGGACCTATCAGAGCTGGTCGGAGATTAACTACAGAGTTGAGACCTGGCAATAAATGTGCTCTAAGTCTCAATATCCATCTTAGCTCAAAGCCTTCCAGAGTATTTAGATTATCACCTTCCCTTCTATTAAAATCCACCACCTGTAGGACCTGGAACACAAAACTGTGTTGAGGGTACGTACTACAATGTAAAGCTAAGGCATTATTAAGATTATTCTTTCTGATGTTATACACATGTTCATAGATTCGATCTTTTAATCTCCGTGATGTTAAACCAACATAGTAGGCATCACAAAGGACGCAGGTGGCCAAATAAATTATGTTTCTAGTATTGCAGTTTGCATAATGCATAGGTATTATGTTCCTTTTCATATCTGGAGGCGTGAAGCCATTATCTTTACTTATATAATGGCAATAGGAACATTTAGTACATGGGAAGGTGCCAGTTTTAATCAAGGATCTGATATCAGTAGATCTATTAATTAATTTCTCCTTACATAATAGTCTCTTTATGTTCATACAATTTATATATCTAAAAGTTGGTTTTTTATTTATAACTTCTGAAATGGATGCATCTGACAATAGAATTTTCCAATTGCCCTTTATTATACTAGTCAAGTGCTGTACATCATTGGTGTATTTAATGTCATAAGACATGGTATTAAATGTCTTCCTATTGGAATTATAATAAACATTAGGCTTTTTAACATAGGACCCAATATCATTAATTAATGGCTCTGTTATTTCATTAATCAGTTTAATCGGATATCCCCTTTCCACAAAAAATCTAGTTTGAGTTTCCATCAAGCTTAGAGAGTCAAATCTATCACTACAAATTCTATCTATCCTTCCCATTTGATTCTTTATTATGTTTGGAAAGATGTGCCGTGGATGTAAACTATCATAATGGAGGATCCCATTCCTCCAACAGGTTTTCCTATAAAGTGTTGTAGCTAGTCGATTTTCGTTGTCCTTTTTAATGGTAATATCTAAGAAATTTATATGATGGTAAGAAAAATCATAACTAAATTTGAAGAACGGAGTGACACCATTCATATAGTCAATAAATGAAGTGAGGCTATCTGCATCACCATTCCATATGATTAATACATCGTCTACAAAACGTCTGTATAATACGACGTTTGCAAACCTTGGATCACTAAATATAAATTCCTTTTCCCATTCCAAAACGACGAGGTTGGCATATGCATTAGCACAGGGGGTCCCCATGGCAACCCCCCATGTTTGTGCATATGCCACATTGTCGTAGAGAAAGACATTGTTGTTCAGGACTAGATCTAAAAGGCAACATATATTCATGACCTCATTATTTGAAACCTTGAGTTGAGTCAAATGGCTTCTTATTGCTTCTAGGCCATAATCATGGGGAATCCTCGTAAATAAGCTTTCAATATCTAGAGTCACAAAAATAGTACTATTCATTATTTCCTTAGTTATGATATCTGACTTCAAGTCATCTAGAAGCCTATAGGAGTCCAGGAGAATTGTGGGAATCTGTTTTACAAAGACACCTAGTTTATCCTGTATATAAAGTGATGCATTATAGGTGACCCAATGATCACCAGAGACTATAGGTCTCAATGGTGGTGGATATGTCTTTTTGTGTAATTTCGGCAAGCCTTTGATAATAGGAATGAGGGGGAGCTCTACTAATAAAAAGTCATAAAAGGATTTTTCAATGGACCTAGTCATGAGCATATCGTAAAGAGTATCATGGACATACTGTATTAGTATAGTTACATGTGACTTTTCAATCCTTTTATAAGCAGTGTCGCTATCTAGCATGCGAAGCATTTGGTCATTATAAAAAGTCGCATCCATAGCCACTATCCCCCCTCCTTTATCTGCTGGCTTAAATATGATATCAGGATCATTGCACATCATGTTCAATTCAGACCTTTCCTCCATATTAAGGTTAACAAAAATATTCTTTTTCAATTGGCTCTCATAATAAGCATACAAATCACGTTCGCATATTCTCAAGAAACAGTCCACTATAGGTATCATAGGTGGTGTAAAAACACTTTTCTTTCTGCAAGCAAATTTAGAATTATTGCCAGGGATGTTAGCAGAATCAAATGTATTACTATTTTTAAACATTAACCTCAGTGATAGTTTTCTACAAAATTTGCGTAGACCTATGAGAGTGTCAGTGATATTACTATGCTGAGAGGGTATGAAGGATAAGCCCTTGTTTAGAACATTCAAGGCATGATTTGAAAATGTTCTGGATGATAAGTTAAAAAATAAACAGTTTAAGTCAGTATTCTCCAGTTTTTCTATAATACACCTTCCATGATTTGATGAGAAGCTCAGATCTTCACTCTTCTTCGTTGCTCCTTTCTTTCTCCTGATAGTTTCCTTTTCCCCCTCCCCCGACTGTGAGATCGGGCTCGCACTACCTCTTTGTAGGGGAGGGGAAAATTCAAAGGCACGGGTGCTATCGATTTAAAGGTGGAAACTGTAGCTTTAGGTTTCGTACCTGTATTTAACATCTGTGCCAAACCTTGCTGGTTACAGGGTATTGACAAGGCTGGAGTATCTGATAGTACAGATGCTTCATTAAGTACAGTCTCTGTATGCGATCCTGTGTTGATCGTATTGCTGTGTGCACTAGCAGGAACATCATTGTCCAAGCCAGAAATAGTGTCTCCTGTGTTATTAGGTAGATAGGTAAAGTTGGAGGATACTCTCGGCCAAACGAAAATTCGGCCGAGCTGAAAATCCTCACAGTCACGCTTTAGTTTTTTCATTTTGATCTGCTCCAGTTTGTTACTATATAGGGACAATTGCTTATTCATGGCTTGTATTTTAGCTTTGCAAAATTCAGACTCATAGGTGGTAGTGAGTAAATTGTATTGCTCTTCAACCTTAACTAATAACTCAGCTTCCTGTGGTGAAAAGTAATCTAAAAGGAGCTGAATGTATTTAAAGCCAAAGTCAATGTTCATTTTCTGCCATTGCCGAAGTAGGTCTGGTTGAGAATCCCCATAAGTCGGCATGCACAAGACGCGCATGCATGGGAATCACTTTAAAATGCTGACATGCTTGCAGATGTCGTCTCTGCCACACAAGTCTATGCAGACGATAAAGATCATTCTCTAATGTTCTCATATTCCCAAAAAATTCATGCATATTGTCAGCATTAGCAGATGGGCTTTTACATGTCTCACCATTTAAATCCATGAGTAGCAGCGGGTTTTCACGTTGATAAAAAAGGCAATTCCAATTGTCATGAGGAGAGTTGTTCACGGGATTGTAGTCTAGTTCAATATTCTGCACTTCCATCGCGTGATGACTGGATAGGTAAAAGAACCAAAGAAATAACTGCAGAAAAACTAATCCAATCACCCAGAGGTTTCTTGCATCAAGTAGATAAAACAATGATGAAATAAACTGCTTGAAACCACCACGATGTAATCCAAAAATCATTTAATATGAGAGTGGAACAGGACAGCTTCACACAAACAAGTTGTGCTTCATCAGGTTACAATCATTCACAATATCCCATTTTCTTTTATAGAAACCCCTTGGTCATAATTAACCAATTAGTTACATCAATTAAGTAATTAAAATCAATTGACAAGCTTTGAGCTTGTTTATAATAATAAAATTTCAACAAACAAAACAAAACAGTAGTATTAATTTTACCTGTCTGACATTATATTTAAGACCAACATAGAGATCTATTTAATATTTCACTTAGCTCATTTAAAGCTCATCATTATAAATCTCATGCAAATGGATACTGCATTATTTACGGAGATATATAAAACTATTCAGATGTCAGCATTATGTTTCAGTAAATCAGATCAGGAAGCGATGCCCATATTTAGTTAAAAAAGCAGACCAGAGTATATCACATTAATTAATGAAATAGTAAGATAAATGAGGCTACTCAAGCTGCTCAAGCGTTTTTACTTAACCTCCGTAAATTAGACCAGGAAGTCATGCCCATATTTAGAAGGGGCAATGTATAGTGTAGCTTCCACTAGAATTTTTGTTAAACTAACAGTCCTAGCTCGTCTTTGAGTGTACGTGTTCCCACTAAATAGTGTTACATCTCATAAAAGTACTTGTTTCTAGACAATTAGTTTATATATATCTAAACAGTCATAAAAAACATTATGAAGACTACATCGTCTCAGCATGTTCGCCAAAAAACCTTATGCAGATATTATATATTTTTATATTTTTAAAGCAGAACCACAATCAAATATGACAGTATTATGTCGTAATGGATTAATAATTACATAAAAGAAAACTGTCATATTGTGGCAGCTGACTAAGCTTAACACAGTAGAAACGCTGCCATATTAACCACGGCAGAGATAGTATGATCACAAAAAATATAATTATGGTGAAAGATAAGTTCTAATGTCAAAAATTCATTATGTGCCCAATATTCAGAGTGTATATATATATCCTATAAAATACCCCAGATCTTATAAGTAATGTATTCTTTTAAGAATAGAGTCATAAACAAATACCACAGGCAAAACCAAATAAATAAATAAAATAAGCAGTGTAGGGCACCACTATAGAAATAAACATAACAGTGATGTTAAAGCTCAGCTATAGCCATAAAATAGTCTTCGAAGATTGATATTTGAAACTAGACTATAGAATATCATTATTTATAATTAACAAGTTCAACGTATATCAGTGCTGTAGATAAAAGCTTCATCACAGGAAGTTCATGAACTCCGTAGGGTCCAGTATGAATATTTGATCATACTTATCAAAATTAGTATATACAAATAAAAATTAGATACAACAAAACATAAAATATGAAAATATATTTATAATGACTATATAAAATAAAGCTATCAATCAATTATATATATATAACAGAAAATACTTATAACTTATGAATTTTTGGTAAAATGACTCAATATAAGAAGCTTAATTTAGATACTTACATATTAACTTGGACCTATCAGAGCTGGTCAGAGATTAACTACAGAGTTGAGACCTGGCAATAAATGTGCTCTAAGTCTCAATATCCATCTTAGCTCAAAGCCTTCCAGAGTATTTAGATTATCACCTTCCCTTCTATTAAAATCCACCACCTGTAGGACCTGGAACACAAAACTGTGTTGAGGGTACGTACTACAATGTAAAGCTAAGGCATTATTAAGATTATTCTTTCTGATGTTATACACATGTTCATAGATTCGATCTTTTAATCTCCGTGATGTTAAACCAACATAGTAGGCATCACAAAGGACGCAGGTGGCCAAATAAATTATGTTTCTAGTATTGCAGTTTGCATAATGCATAGGTATTATGTTCCTTTTCATATCTGGAGGCGTGAAGCCATTATCTTTACTTATATAATGGCAATAGGAACATTTAGTACATGGGAAGGTGCCAGTTTTAATCAAGGATCTGATATCAGTAGATCTATTAATTAATTTCTCCTTACATAATAGTCTCTTTATGTTCATACAATTTATATATCTAAAAGTTGGTTTTTTATTTATAACTTCTGAAATGGATGCATCTGACAATAGAATTTTCCAATTGCCCTTTATTATACTAGTCAAGTGCTGTACATCATTGGTGTATTTAATGTCATAAGACATGGTATTAAATGTCTTCCTATTGGAATTATAATAAACATTAGGCTTTTTAACATAGGACCCAATATCATTAATTAATGGCTCTGTTATTTCATTAATCAGTTTAATCGGATATCCCCTTTCCGCCCCATAAGCTTAACCAGCCTGGTCTGCAAAGCTATGGAAAGATTCATTATGGGACTCATATACAGCGACATTGGGGACCTACAGACACTTGATCCCACCCAGTTTGGCTTTGTGAAGGGCTGATCCTGCCTTTTGAACCTGGTTGACCTTTTCAAAACAGTCACTACAGCCATTGATGAGGGCAAAGCAGTCCATACAGCCTACCTGGACTTTCCTGAGGCCTTCAACACAATACCCCACTCAGGCATCATAGACAAGCTCATCAGCTTAAATGTTAATACATATGTCACATGATGGGTTGCAAACTGGTTAAACAACAGAATCCATATAGTCAAACTTGCGGGAGCCATGTCAGACTCAAAGCCAGTCACAAGTGGTATCCCACAGGGCTCTGCCCTAGGACCCCTCTTGTTTGGCATTTACTTCTCAGATGTGAAAGCAAACATGGGCGGGTTGTGGATGACAAAGTTCCCAGATGACTGAAAACTAGGCGCCATAGTCGATACACCAGCTGACACACACATCCTACAGACAGGCCTCACTGAAACGGACAACTGGTGCCAGAATCATGGCCTAACACTGAATGGCATGAAATGTATAGTCATCCCCTTTGGGTAAAACAACGTACACACAACTTATCACATAGACATACATATAGATACAGACCAATAACACATATGGAGAGTTCACAGTATGTAGACTATTAAATTGTTACTTTACATTACCTGTGTTTGTCGCAGCTGATTGCATTACTGTTTGTATAGGTTCCTGCTGCTGCTAGCCCAGCTTGATACTGTCACTGATGACAGCTTCAACTTAGTTTTCTTAAGTGTAGTTTTTGTTTGTGTTTTTATTTTCTTTTTTTCTTTCTTTCTCTCTCTCTCTCTCTCTCTCTGCCTCCAGATGGTACAATGAATGTATTGCATGCGTGGACTGGGAGTACAGGATGCTTTTGTAGGTATCTGCATATGTCCATGTGATGGCCTCTGCACCAATTGTTAGCCAGCATTTGCTGATTGCATGCAGCCAGTTGTGTACTGGTTGCAGTTCTCACTGTGATTTCAGGACAGTGCTATAAAATGGTATGTGAGATAGGCGTTGCCCTTTCAGATTGTAAGGGTGGGGACCATGCTGGTATGCTGTGGACACTGTTCTGTGAGTGTAAAGATTAGTATCTCTCTCATAATTCAGGCTGTGTTGTAGATTAACATTTCTCCATTCATCTCTCCTGTTTCCTGTACTAAATGTGTATGTAAACTGACACCTACAACTACTACTACTACTGTTAATATGGGTGTATGTGCTTTCCTGTGGGACTTGTGGTGTGTGGCTTGCAAGGTTCTACAGTGACATTATTACCTACTAGCTACCAACTAGCATGACTGTTTCTGTTCACACACTATTATAGACATCCACTAGATTTGACAGTAAATATACATGATATGCTTTGTGTACTACACATCCTATATTCCCTTTACATTAATTCCTACTATTACATGATATATTTATTGTAGCACAATGTTCTTATATAACAGTCATGGCTTATTGGTAAGTCATGCAGACTACTGTTTCCAAGGTCATGGGTTCAGGACTGACAGTGGGATTTTATTTTGCTTTTGAACTGACTACAGGACCTGTCATTCAGAGTGACTAAGGCACTTTTATGCAGTTGTAACCGGGTTAGCGCTGGTTTGCGCGGATCTCCCGCATGCTCACTGGGGTCCAGCTCTGCGCACACCTGTTTACAACTGCTTAAAAGTGCTTACTCGTGCGCACACCCGCACTATTTTCTTTGAAAGAAATGAAAATGGGGAGACAGGAAAGTGGTGAAAAAGGGGTCACAAAGAGGGTAAGACAGTAGGGAAACAAGTTTGGGTTTTGCAGGAGGGATGTAGGTAAGGCCCATAACTGACCATTTCTTCATCAGCAACAGCTGTGCATATGTATGTAATTTGGTGTGACATTTGAAACCTTCCACCTCTGAGAGAGGTGTAAGGACAACAGTAATACTTGTTGTACAGCCAATTGTAATTGACAGTTTTCATGTCCAGCAGACATGTGTGCGAAATGGGCAGCTATGTATGGGGCGTAATTTTTTTGTGGGTACAGAGTGCCCTTTTTTTTTTTTTTTTCAGGTGAGAGTGGTATGTCAGGTAAAGGAAGTTGGTATAGCTGGGGAGGTAGGTTGGGTAGGTCAACAGACAAGACAAACAAGACGCATACAGGGGCGGTGTATGACACGTGTGGGGGGGTTATACAATTGACGGGGATGGATGTTTGGATATCCAGAGCCCATGAACCCACAGATGGCAACAGTGGAACTGATATCCCCACCCATGGGCAGTTGCCACTGTGCCTTCACTGCCCAGGACGGGGCTGTGATGGGGGCTGTGTAGGCCGGGCAACAGGCATGCCCGTTAGTTGTGCCACCTGTGCCTCAAGCTGGTGTAGGGGCCCAAGAACAGATTCCTGGATCTCCCTACGCACCACAGTCCAGACGCTACGGAGGGTGAGTGGTGGTTCTCCTCTGGCCACACTTGCAGAGGGGGGATGAGCCCCATCCCCTGCAGCGCTTCCACCCGCAGGTGGCACAGGGCCACCGGAGGAGGGTCCGGACTGGGCACTACTGCCAGGTGCACTCGCCAGCTGAGGTGGGTCCGCTGGAACCTGCCTTCCCTGTTGTCCTATGTTTTGCATTATGTCATGACAGTTTGGGTTAGTAACGTACAATACCATTCACAATTAGTTATAACAGCATGCATTAGTATTCCCATTAACCAAACACCCAGATATTCACACCATTGAACAGCGAGCATAACACATGCATAATTTGAACAGCAATACACAGTTCAACAACATGCAGTGTTGATTGATGGCAACAGGCCATCAAGTTTGGATGTATGAACAGGGCAGATGCATCAACATACATGCAAATATGAAAATAACCAATACCTGCAAGGTTAAGCACCCTCAGTTCAAAAAGGCACAAATGTAAAAGAATAACAGAGGAGTGCACCATACGCTGTGTAGTCAAGACACTTCAAAAAACGTCCATAAAATCCAATGTTTAATGCTGTAAAACAGACCAAGAAAAAAGACTGCAGTAGGGTAAGCGCTTTCACATTTGAATCAACGCTTCATCAGACATCAAAAAAGCAGTCAAAGCATATGTGATTAAATACAGGAGATGACATCACTGCCTAATCAGAAACAACAAATCAAAACAGCTATATAGCAGAACACCATTGCTATAAATTAATTCAGAGGGTGGATAAAACCCTAAGATATGTATTAAAAAACACTTATAAGACAAAATGTCAAAAATACACATGTGATAAACCTAAGAAAATTATCAGATGTGTGTAATTACAAAAAATAAAACAATTGTTGTTGTTGTAGTAACTAATAACAATAAAAACTAGTCATAAAAGAATTAACGCCTCAATGGTCTACTGGCTAAAAAAGGTTTGAGAGTGACCCTGTCATTAAGCCCATATCTATGGGCTTGAATTTTCAAAATCCACTTGCCTTCCTTCTCTTCAGTGAAATTCCTGATGTTACCCAGTCTGCCATTTTTCATAACCAGTTCCAAGACCCTAAATCTGAAGGTATGTAAGGATCCATGTTCAATAACATGTTGTGCCAGAGCGTTAGTGGTGTTACTTCTCTCAATGGCATAAATGTGCTCCCTTATACGCTCTCGTAAAGACCTGTTGGTCTTGCCAACATAAAATAGCTTACAATGTTGACATTCTGCAACATATATAGCATTAACAGATTTACAATCTGCATAATGTTTAAAAACATAAACACGTCCAGTTACAGGATGTGTAAAACTTCTAGAACCAGCTATATACTTGCATTGATTACAAGAACGGCACGGAAAGGTACCATGTCTTTCAAATTGTCTAGTGCTCTCATGTTTCCTATCATAGCATAAAAGCCTATTGAGTGACTGCATGTTCCTGTATGCTATGCGGGGCCTATCATCTACAAGATTGAGGCGTTAATTCTTTTATGACTAGTTTTTATTGTTATTAGTTACTACAACAACAATTGTTTTATTTTTTGTAATTACACACATCTGATAATTTTCTTAAGTTTATCACATGTGTATTTTTTACATTTTGTCTTATAAGTGTTTTTTTAATACATATCTTAGGGTTTTATCCACCCTCTGAATTAATTTATAGCAATGTTGTTCTGCTATATAGCTGTTTTGATTTGTTGTTTCTGATTAGGCAGTGATGTCATCTCCTGTATTTAATCACATATGCTTTGACTGCTTTTTTGATGTCTGATGAAGTGTTGATTCAAACGTGAAAGAGCTTACCCTACTGCAGTCTTTTTTCTTGGTCTGTTTTACAGCATTAAACATTGGATTTTATGGACGTTTTTTGAAGTGTCTTGACTACACAGCGCATGGTGCACTCCTCTGTTATTCTTTTACATTTGTGCCTTTTTGAACTGAGGGTGCTTAACCTTGCAGGTATTGGTTATTTTCTTGTTTGCTGCTGCTACTTTCCTGCTAGGACATGGCTGCTACACCGGTTAATCTACCTGGTGTTTTTAATGTTGATCGAACTTTTAGTTTGGAAAATTTAGTTGCTATGACAGTTAACCCACTACTTAAGTTGACAACTAGTGACCTGAATAATGTTGAGAACACTGCCAACAGTTTTAAACATAATATGAATGTTATCCTTGTCACCAGGAAATTGGAGAATAAATTACAGAGGCTACGCAATGTACAATGGCAAAAGCTGCACATGGAAGCGTGTCTTTACTTTAAACTAGTTCCCAGGGGCTTAAGGGTATTAAAAATGCCCACCTTTGGTACTACGCAACCTGAGCTTTTAGCCAAGTGGCAAAAATTTAACCTGGACACTAGCTTTGCATATATTAAAATTCTTATAGAGCAGTATGAGATTGTTGCTAATGACTTGGTTGCTGAAGTTAGAAATTTAGAGAACGAGCTGATGGAACTTTTGGGTCATCATGAATTGACTACGCTTTCCACTGACCTTAAGCTCATGCTTGCTTCCATCGATACCAAGTCCTTACAGGACAAGAAAAGGAAGCTTGAGAGGGACTTCCTTGATTTTCAAAAGGGCCAGGTCTTTTCTTGGCCACGTGATAAGTTTCACTCTAATACAAACTATGTTAACAACGCTAAAAGTGTGAATTCTATGCCTTTAAGACCAACTATTACTCAACGAGACCCAATGCAAGGATCTGCCCCCATGACGATGACTATAAGAAATGCGCACGATTTGATTGATCCACCTGTTTCAGTGTGCTTGTGTTCTGAACAGGGATCCGCCCCCTCTATGACGACATTAAGAAAAGCGTGTGACGTGGCTGATCCACCCATCTCAGCGTGTTCCAACTCCGATGATGGTAACATCACTTCAATGAAGTCTAAACCACGCCAAGTTATTGTTGAAGCTCTTGTACATGCCGAGAGGCAAGAAAGTACTGATATTCCAACGACACCAGGGGTTTCTCATGTACATAAAATGAATGATACACGCAGGAAGCAATCATCTGTTGATCCCTTTGTGATTTCTGCTGAAGACAAAGTTTTCAGTGTGGGTGAAGGATACCCTTCTTTTCTGTTGCCCTTCAAACCTTTCGAGAGGCGGACTTGGTCTCCACAAGGCAGGGCAGTAAAGAGGAAGAGCACCGAAGAGGTCTTCCAACAAACGAAGAAAGTATTGAAGTAAACTTTCAGGACGTAGTCATTAACATCTCCAGGTATGTGTTAAGTCCACATGAACTATCTGTTTTAAATAAAGGTCTGGGTTTTATACCCTCTAGTTGTAATGATCTCACAGACATAATTATTGACATCAAGCTTTTCACTAGGAATCTAGGCCTGAAGCTGCTTTATGGGCAAGACACTAACAATATTGGGGGAAATGATCTTGATGTATTTAAGAAGCCTTCCACATTCATGCCTCAACAACACCCTTTATTAGAGGCATTTGAGCAAGCCTGTGAAAGTGAAATTTTTGATTTATATAATAACAAACAGGTTAAACCAGATTTTTTTAATACTACGATAGAAGAAAGGGAAGCAATAGCCAGCTTAAGAAGTAATGATTTAATTGTCATTCGACAAGCTGATAAGGGAGGTGCAGTGGTTATTATGGATAGGTCGATGTATTGTGACAAGATGGAATCTATGTTGTTAGATAGAGCTACGTATCTTCCCTTATACAACTATGACCTTAATAATCTGATTAGAAAAGTACATGGATATCTTTATGACCTGCTGATAACTAACGTTATTGATAATGATCTCTATAAGTATTTTTTAGTTGACAATCCTTTGGTTCCTTCCTTTAGAGGTCTTCCAAAGATTCACAAAGAACCTTTAGATTCTCCATTGAGACCAATCATATCTAGCAGAGGATGGCTCACTGAGCCTCTCTCCATATATCTAGATAAAATGTTTAAACCAATAGTTACGAGTGTAGACCAGATTTTAAGAGATACAACACATTTCTTGGAGAATCTCTCTGTTTTTGTAAATTCTTCTCTTTTTTGTAGTGATGATCTTTTAGTCACACTTGATGTCAAATCTTTGTTTACCTCAATACCGAATGATATTGGCATGGACTTCATTAGGTTTTTCTTAGTGAAGAATAACATTCCAAGTGATAGGATATGTAGATGGATGTCTCTTCTTGAGCTTATATTGGAGAATAATGTATTGCTCTATAACAAACACTATTATCTACAAACTAAAGGAGTGGCAATGGGCACCCCATGTGCCAACGCCTATGCCAATTTGGTGTTGGCACATTGGGAAGACACCTTTGTGCTCAACAACAACACTAACTTTAGGAAGTATTTAAAGTATTACAACAGGTTTGTGGATGATGTTTTTATTGTGTGGGGAAGTACAGTTGAACAGTTAATGGATTTTGTGACATATCTAAATGGCACCACAGATTTTCTTTGTTTTGAATGCTCTTATTCTTCAAGTGCTATTGAATTTCTAGATGTTAAAGTTGTTATGGTTTCTAATGGTTTTGATACTGAATTATACAGAAAACCTTGTTGGAAAAACAATCTTTTGCATTGCAATAGCATGCATCCTAAGCATGTTCACAAAAACATAGTGAAAAATCAAATTATGAGAGTGTCTAGATTGACTACCCAAGACAAGGCATATGAACATCATAAAGTACAACTAACCAAGAATTTCATATCTAGAGGTTACAATGGGCCTGAAGTTCATAATGATATCACTGAGGGGGACAGACTCAGATCAGGTCCTGGTGCCCCGTTGATGAGACGATCTGATGTAATCCATTATCCAGTAAGAAGTGTGACACTGTCCATGTCAATAGGATAACAATACCATATACAAACAAGAATAACTATATAACAAGAGTCCTCAACAACAATTGGAAACTCTTGTTAATGGATGATAGGATCAAGAATCTTGTAGATGATAGACCCCGCATAGCATACAGGAACATGCAGTCACTCAATAGGCTTTTATGCTATGATAGGGAACATGAGAGCACTAGACAATCTGAAAGACATGGTACCTTTCCTTGCCGTTCTTGTAATCAATGCAAGTATATAGCTGATTCTAGAAGTTTTACACATCCTGTAACTGGACGTGTTTATGTTTTTAAACATTATGCAGATTGTAAATCTGTTAATGCTATATATGTTGCAGAATGTCAACATTGTAAGCTGTTTTATGTTGGCAAGACCAACAGATCTTTACGAGAGCATATAAGGGAGCACATTTATGCCATTGAGAGAAGTAACACCACTAACGCTCTAACACAACATGTTATTGAACATGGATCCTTACATACCTTCAGATTTAGGGTCTTGGAACTGGTTATGAAAAATGGCAGACTGGGTAACATCAGGAATTTCACTGAAGAGAAGGAAGGCAAGTGGATTTTGAAACTTCAAGCCCATAGATATGGGCTTAATGACAGGGTCACTCTCAAACCTTTTTTAGCCAGTAGACCATTGAGGCGTTAATACTTTTATGACTAGTTTTTATTGTTATTAGTTACTACAACAACAATTGTTTTATTTTTTGTAATTACACACATCTGATAATTTTCTTAGGTTTATCACATGTGTATTTTTGACATTTTGTCTTATAAGTGTTTTTTAATACATATCTTAGGGTTTTATCCACCCTCTGAATTAATTTATAGCAATGGTGTTCTGCTATATAGCTGTTTTGATTTGTTGTTTCTGATTAGGCAGTGATGTCATCTCCTGTATTTAATCACATATGCTTTGACTGCTTTTTTGATGTCTGATGAAGCGTTGATTCAAACATGAAAGCGCTTACCCTACTGCAGTCTTTTTTCTTGGTCTGTTTTCCAGCATTAAACATTGGATTTTATGGATGTTTTTTGAAGTGTCTTGACTACGCAGCGCATGGTGCACTCCTCTGTTATTCTTTTACATACATGCAAATATGTATGACCCAACAGGACAAATGTCCAGGGGTGTTAATTGTGATTGCACATACCAATTTCACGTGGAATGGATTATATGTGGTTATAGGGTAGGGTGAAGAAAATATAATTAACACCTTCAAGTACCAATACATATGCTGTACATTTCTAATAGCTACAGATATATACACACTACAGTTCTACCTACAGTTTCCTATGTGATAACTACTTCAAGTTGGTGATAGGAATGTTACTGCTACATCAATATACATTTCTATTTTTATTCATACACTTCATATCTGGCTCTGTTCAGCTACATCATCCTGCTACATTTGCTTTATATAGTTATAGACAACTGTGGATGTTTGATATTTCAGACAACCATACTATCTGCATATTGCAGACTGATTTCAACATATCCAGTTTTAGGTACACATTCCAGCTGCAGGAACATTTTGAACACATTTCGCAGTTTGGTTCTGCTTGTCACATTCATTTCATTCTGTACTGACTGCAGTATACTTTATTCAGGAGTTATTACTACTTTATTGGTGGATTCATAACTCTTTCTCACACTCTCTCACTTGTTTTATTTTTACAATGCAGGATGGTACTTACTTCTAGGCTTTATTGACATGTTTTACCTTTAGTTATTACAATCCTTTCCAACAGTCTCACTTCTGTCATGTTTCAGTATTTCAACAGGGATATATTTCACCCATGTGATTTGCTCATCTTCTGCAGCTGTACTTTTCAGCCTGCTGCAGGTTGTGTACTATTATATTACAGGTGGGGCATCTTTATTTCAGACTTTATTTCAGACATTTTCATTTTTCTGTTTGGATTACAGACTGCAACACACTTTTGTAATCAAGCAATACTTGCAAACACTCTTACACTGTTACTTGCACATTTTATTACTTAGTGACTACACTGCACTCTTTTGCTAACTGTCATATTTTTATATTTATTTACAATTACAGGGAGAGGACTACTGACCTGCCTGGTGGCGCAACCACACCAGCCTATCGCCATAGGCTCTGCGGTTCACAGAACGGACACCTGCAGCTGTAATATAAATAAAGTAATATTGGAATACACATCTCCATAATATCAGCTAGGTTAATTTCTTACATACATAATTAGATGTAACTTACTCAGTAGAGGGGCATTGGGCATTTGCCAGGCCTCCTGGATCCAAAGGTTCAGTTGGTTCTGCTTACGTCTCTTCAGGTCCGCATGGTGGTGACGGACCTGCTCACCAGTCCTTGGAATCCCTGTGGTACTGGTGAGATCATGAGCCAACCGGTCCCACGCCTCAGCCCTATATGCTCCCCACAGGACCTAGCCCTGCATGAGTTGGGCCTCATGATTGTGGACAAGGAGCCAGACCATGTATCTGGACTCCTCAACGCCCCACCTCTGTGCTTGAAAGCAGCTACCCTCACCTACATCTGACATTCTGGCTGCAAGTTAGTTCTACAATCAGTTATGCTGTGTGTTCCCACCTATGGGGCTTATATATGCCATTTTTCCTGCACTTATCTGTGATTGGCAATTTTGGAATTGTATCAGCTTCACAAAGCCTGCTTTGTCATGCTCCTCTTTCTATTCATTCCTATATATGTGCTATTACTGCATTTCTAAGTACAGCTGTCATGGCTTAGTTGTTCAGTACCTTGACTATGGTGCATGGGATCCTGGGTTCGACCCTGGCCACTGCTTTTTATATTTTATGACTATCTAGACAGGCTAGGGGTGTGTCTATGTAAAGGCAGTTTTGTTACAGCTTGCTCAATGTTGCCCGTCGGTTGGCTTGTTGGCGCGGTGTGCAGCTCCGCGCAAACGGGTTACACTGGTTTACACCTCATTTGGCTATCAGCACGCATATTACACTCAGCTCAGCTAGGGGCACACAGTTTCAGCGTGTTAAACCATGGCTCACCTACGGGCACTCATTTTGCACCTGTTAAACCACTGCTCACCTATGGGCACTCATTTTGCACCTGTTAAATCACTGCTCACCTACGGGCACATGCACTCACCTTGTTAAACTGTAGCTCAGCTATAGGCACATCTGGCATTTGTTATTATTTTGTTATCTCACATTTCTTCAAAATAAATGGCCTATTTCATTACATTTTACATAAAATATAATTTTATATGTCTACATATATGTCAGGGACTTGTTTCGTGCTTATTTCAGTAAAAATAAAAATTGATGTTGTGGGGGCTCGAACCATGACTGCCTGCTCTTCAGCCAACGTCTCTACTGCTACACTATTGCTTTTTGGCTTACTTTGCATAGTTAGTTCTTATATGCTTTTCCACTTACTGCTAACTGTGGCTGAGCTACAGGCATACCGGTGCAAACCAGCGCACTCACGGGCAAACATCTTTACAATTTAAAAAAATATAACATGTTCATTTATATAATTTTATGTTCATAGTCTGTGGGAGCATGTGTGGTGTTGTGTTTATTCACATTTCCATGTACTCTGTCGTGGGGGTTTACTTTAGGCACTTTTACTCTTCTGGGGGCATGTCCGCTTCCAGGGCTCGGCCTATGGACACGCCCCCTTCTGTCTTCCACGGACCGTGTAAGCCTTAGGTGTGATTCAGCATGCCCTCATGCATATGCATTACATGCTGACATCACACCGTTTAACTGCAGCCTCCGTGTAAGCCTTGTAACTCTTACACGGAGGCTTCGTGAATCCTGCCCATTGTCTTTTCTGGCATATTCTATGGTGTGGTGTTGACAGTAAGGCAGGAGTTTAGTTTGGCACTAGTAATCAAAGAGGGTATGGTGTTTTTACTTCCATCTTTTATACAGAAAAGTCAGTTTAACTTTTTACATCTCATTTCTTCTGTAAAACAATTACCTACCCCCCAGAAAAATGACACAGCTTATACTTTATAGTTAGCTACAATTCTACAGCAAGGAAACTTGCCTAATGCTGGCTGGTGTCACTGACCACACTGCCTGCATTTGGAGAGTTGAATTCTTCTGTGTCTAGGACACCTTATAGAAGTGAGACTCTCCCAATGCAGTTAACTCCAGATAGCCATCAAAAGCATGGGAGCAGCAGAGAAAAGGACTGGCAGTGTAGAACCTTATGTCAGTGGTTGTAGGAAACTGATGTCAGTGGCGGTGCTGAACAAAAAAGAAAAACATATATTGCTATATATCATATAACCTTAGCAACATTACATAAACCATTCAATTTCTGCCCCTTTTCTTAAATAAAAAACATCTATATTAAGCCATCAGTTACGACATAAGCAATCATAGATTTATAACAATGAAAACTAACCTCACCGACACAATCCTAAATGCAAGCATTTTACATCACAAACCATACTGACATACTCCCAGTTGCAAACATCATGATACATCACATATAATCTAACCAATCATTTTCAGTCAAACATTACATAGCTCATTTAAGTCCTGCCTTCTTTTAAACCATATTCCTTTCCTGGAGGTATTGTTCTCACAATTCCCATTTTTAATCCTGATTTTGAACAGAATATCCAGGAAGCATGAAAAGATTCAGTGTGTGTGTGTGTGTGTGTGTGTGTGCGTGTGCGTGTGCGATTGTGTGTGTGTGTGTGTGTGTGTCTGTGTGTGTATGTGTGTGTGCATGTGTGTGTGTGCACGCGTGTGTGTGTGCGTGTGTGCATGTACGTGTGTGTGCACGTGTGTGTGCACGTGTGCGTGCGTGTGTGTGTGTGCGTGCGTGTGTGTGTGCATGTGTGTGTGTGCGTGTGTGTGCGTGTGTGCATGTACGTGTGTGTGTGTGTGTGTGTGTGTGTGTGTGTGTGTGTGTGTGTGTGTGTGTGCGCGTGTGCGTGTGCGTGTGTGTGTGCGTGTGTGCGTGCGTATGTGTGTGAAAGAGAAAGAGAACAACAGAGAAACAGACTAATAATGAGACATGTTTTAGAGTTATGTCAAGCTGAGAAAAAGACTGCCATAAATCCACAAATTGTTCTTTGCAATGACATGGGGTCCAATAGAAAGGACAGATGTTTATGTTACTGAATGACAAATAAATGAGTGAAAGATTGTGTGTTTGGTCAGTTACAGAATTCATTAGTAAGAGATATAAATCGTGGGATTTAGAATGAACAGTTGAGAGGCAGATTGCTGTGAGAAGCAGACAGAAGGTTAAATATAGGGACTACATGCATAGGAAATGAAATGGCTTAATCTCAATTAAAATAGCTCAGAGGAATTAGCATTTCATAAGCTACATATAATACATAAAAGAAAAAAATACAAATAAACATGAGCCATGAGATTAAACAAAAGGCATAATAAACATGTCAAATGTGTCAGTAAGTAGTTATTCGAGGATGTGCACATAAGAATGATAAAAACAAATGACCAATGTTTAAGTGTGCTAAGGGACACATTTTTGTTAAAGGGTATAACATTTGAAAAAGGAATTTGCATCCAAATAAAATACATGTGTTAGAGAAAAGCAATATAATGATTTGTTTGAGGGCAAAATAGACACTGAAATAGTAAATGTTGTAGAATAATGTAACACACAGAATTTAAGAAGATATCAGTCAAAGCATGCCAAAACTCAGACATGCATAAACTTAATAAATCTTCATAAAGCTACAACAAAGGGAGGTTACCTACTTTGTACAGTAGACAAAGCTGTTTTTGCAATGCCAGATGCAAAATATTTATCTGTAGTTGATATTAATCCTGGGTTTTAGCAAATTAAACTTGATGAAGAAAGTTCCAAGCTGCATACAAACAATTAATTAATGTATAGGAAGGTAGAGTCATGTAACATCCAGTTTCCGTTTTATTAGCAACTAACGTGTTTTAGAGAGCTGCTGTCTAGATGGTCAGGGAGCGTGAGTGTGTTAGTAGTAATGACATATTGGCATATAATGTGACCAGAGAAGAGCATAATGAAAGACTGACTGGCTCAGTTAATGAATAGACTGAAACAGTATAACCTGAATCTTAACTATAGATTAATTACTTGCTATATTAGCAATGTCGGATAAGTAACATAAAGCGAAGAAAAAGATAGAACACAATCAACAGAGACACAAATTCTGTTATGGCAGAAAGTGTAGAAGATCAACAGATTTACAGGTCAGCTGCAAAGACTCCCGAATCCACAGGAAAGTCTACAGCCTTTAAATGAAATTGTTGGAAAAACAGCTAACTCAGGATAGGAAGTTGCACAAAAAAATGTAGACATTTGTATAAGACAAGTACATTGCAAGTAAATTCACAGAAAACTGGACAACTACATGTGTCACAACTGGTGCTTTATGAGACTCCGGAACTTATGTTGCCAAATAAAATTGCATTGCAAGAAGTTATCCACAGTGAAGATCAAGAGTTCATTGTGTGTAGTTCTGTTAAATTCTCAAAATACCGAACACTGTTGGAGAAACCAGATTGATATCTGGAGTATTTTAGACTTAACATGACCCTAAGTTCATAGGAAAATACTAGGCTAACAACTCCGGTGGGGCATTTTATGCCTAGCTGTGTTACCCATTTCTCTTCTAGCTAAGTTATCCCATAAGTGTTTGACCAAGCTTTCCATAATGTTATTGAAATACTTTTCAGGTGTAAAGGATTAATCACTAGTGCCACACCTTGAGTGTACTGGGGACCCTAATGTAAAGTGGGGCATTGAAGCACTGCTTCTGAGTATTAAGAGGACAGGGGTCAATCCTGGGGTAAATTTCCTATTTATCATTCATTGGTGTAAGCTATGTCTGAATGGGAACATGGATGTATTTTGCTTTACATGGCTGGGAATGTCTGCTCCAGAATAGTGGTATCCTCTGAGATATATACCTGTACTTGTAAAAAGTACCAAATGTTGTATTATTGTAGATCTATTTTTAAGTAAACACACCATGACATGCCAAAGATATTGCATTAAATCTAATTTTGAAATGAATGGTGTAAAATAATGCCCCCCACATACACACACACACCAAAAACTGTTCTAGCCTATTTTTCCTATACAATGGCATGATAATCCAGGATCACTGAGCATATTTTAGAATGAACTAAGACCCAATGAAGAAGAAACACTAGTATGTCATCAAGGGGTCATCTGCATATATCCCATGGCTTTCCACTATAGGAGGTTTAAGGAACTGCACACTCTAGCTTATCTGGGCCTTTACTTGGAAGTATTACTGAAGACTTTGCCAGTGTGGCCTTTTTTGCCCTTTGGTTTAGATGTTATTTGGGATATTGTGTAGGCACGTAAATGTTTATGGACATCAGAATTGCTCTTATGCTGTATGGTTTTAAAGTATAACAAAATAATTCACTTATGCTGTACTGATGAGCTCATAGAAATGGGTGAAACATTGCAGATCTACAGTTAATGGGGTTTAGTTTTATTAGCCTTAATGTACCAGTAAAGACTCAAAAAGTGATAAGTCATTGGCTTTCAGAAGCCATGCTGCTGAAAGACTGTCATGTTCTTAAGGGTCATTTATTTGCATATATGCCACGGGCCTCCTCTACAAGAGATTTAATATATCACACAGTGAAGACTAGCTTAGCTGAGCCTTTCTTTGGCATATATATATATATATATATATATATATATATATATATATATATATATATATATATATATATATTAGATAGATAGTATCTCTCAAATTCTTAGAGCAAGCAATTTGGACAAAGTCACAAATAAAGGGGCTCAAATAAAGGGGCACAAATATAGGGATACTTTTTAATTCATTACATCCAAGAGATACCTCCAGGTGCCTCTACAGTAAACTCTTACTGACGCCTCTTGGCATCAAATATTGCTTGTTCATATTTGCATCAATAATTCCAAAACCATGCTCTGTACAATGTTTTAAAATATTTCATCTTAAAGCTTGCACAATAGCAAATTCAACGGCATTAATATTTGACCTCTGTCTCGTGCAGGTACATATATATTAACTGTTGTTTTTATGATATTAATTTATATAGATACCATTTTCACATTTTTCTAACTATCTCAACAACCAAGTAAGACAGACAGAACTCCTTAGACTCAAATGAAAGCTCTCAGCTAGATGATTAAAAAGCTGCTAACAGTATGTATGTGACTTGAATGATTGCTGAGATATTTTAAGTTGTTTACAAAATATTACAAACGTAATAGTTACTACTGTGTTTAGTGTGACATAAAAAGGGGCTTAAAACCTAGAACATAAAGAATACTAACACTATAAAAATATTTTGTGTTTAGTATGTATGTAACTTGAGATATTTTACAAAATATTACAAATGTAATAGTTACTGTGTTTAGTGTGACTTATAAAAATCGGTTTAAAACCTAGAACCTAAAGAATACTAACATTATAAAAATATTTTGTGTTGAAGAGTTTGCCATTTATACTTATTTCATAACTTCTGTGGTTCCAGAGATATGAACATTTCTTTGAAATGTGAAGACATAATTTGATTCTGTCGAAAGACTTAGGCTCCGCCTTTCGAAGTTACAGTGTAAACCTTCAGAGCTCCAGTGGCGTGAATGAGTTAAATATTGCCTTTACAAACTTAGAAAGTTGACAGAATAACAGGTTTTGCATTGGCATTAATTTTCTGAAGGACAGGAAGTCAGATACTCAAATACATTCCATTATTTTCTGACTTCAGTCCTCAATAATTTGCCAGTGATTTTCAAGAAAACCACACTTTTATGAGAATCAGACCAAAACTATGAGGTAAAATTGTGGACACTTTGTGAAAATCTGGACAGTTGAGAGGTATGCAGTATCTATCTATCTATCTATCTATCTATCTATCTATCTATCTATCTATCTATCTATCTATCTTTAAACACACACACATGTGCACACACACACACACACATATATATATATATATATATATATATATATATATATATATATATATATATATATACATCTATGTATGCATATATATATATATATATATATATATATATATATATACATCTATGTATGCATATATATATATATATATATATATATATATATATATATATATACATCTATGTATATGTGTATATATATATATATATATATATATATAT